>NW_014555321.1:0-691 GCF_001313825.1 Dinoponera quadriceps
GAGCCCGAGTGGGAGGGCAACAAGTGGCCGGGTTGGAAGTGGCGACGCCTGCCGCGGAAGAGGCGCGGGGGGGCTCCTCCTCCTCGCCGGAAGAGGGGACGCAAGTCGCGAAGAGGAAGAGGAGGGGGCAGCCAGGCGGGGGGGACGCCGAGGGTGACAGCCACAATGGCTAAGTCCCCTCGAATTCTGCAGGCAAACCTCAACCACGCCCGCCGTGCGCAGGATTTATTCCTGCACACAATGGCGGCGAGTGGTTTTGGTTTGGGCATCGCCTCGGAGCGCTGGTGGGTTCCCCCGGACGCCCCCAATTGGGACCGTTCGGGGGACCCGCAGGGGCTGGTGGCCGCCATGTGGAGGGGTCGGGTGCCCTTTTTCCCCCGTGTTCGGTAATATAGACGGGGGACCTCTACGTGGCGGTCAGATGGGGCAGGCTCGCGGTGGTGGGGATGTATCTTTCACCATCGCGCGCCATGCCGTTAGAGGGGGCGGAGGCGGCCCTGGACCGCATCGCGGGGGTGGTCCGTAGATGCTCCCCGGGTCCGGTCGTCGTTGCCGGGGACTTCAACGCCTGGTCACGGGAGTGGGGTTCCCGGCGCGACGACCGCCGGGGGGTATTGGTGGGGGCCTGGGCGGCGGCCCTGGGGCTCTGCCTCCTTAATACGGGGGGGCAGAGCACCTGTGTGCGGTGGCA
>NW_014555321.1:723-1394 GCF_001313825.1 Dinoponera quadriceps
CCCTGCCGCCCGCCTGGTCGGGGACTGGAGGGTGCTGGGCGCGGAAACCGCTAGTGACCATTTCTATATAGAGGTGGCCGTGCCCGGCGCTCTCCAGTCCGGGGTTCGGGGCGGGGCGGGACCGCATTCCGGGCTAGGAGGTGGGCCCCGTTCCGTGCCGACTGGGACCTCTTCCGGGCGGCGTTGGTCGGGGCGACGTGGCGCTCTGACAGCCCGGAGGAGGTGTCCCCTGACGAGGGGGTGGAGTGGATCCGGGGTGTGGTGCTCGACGCTTGTCGGGCATCCATGCCCCGGGTTGCCCCGGGGGAGCGTCGGGGCGCGCCGTGGTGGTCGGAGGAGGTCGCAGCTTTGCGACTGGTCGCCATCGCGGCGCGTCACGGGTACACCAGGTACACCAGGTGCCGGCGGCGGCTGGGAGGAGGGGACCCCCGTACGGGGGATATGCTGGGGCCCGGAGGGAGTTGGTGGAGTCAGTAGCCCGCCAAAAAAAAAAGTTGGCGGGAGCTCCTTCGGGGCCTCACTAGGGATCCGTGGGGGCGCCCTTATCGGGCGGTAGCTAATAAGCTCCGCCCGTGGGCGCCTCCACTTACGGAGGCCCTGGACCCCCGGTTCGTCCGGGAGGTAATCGGCGCCTTGTTCCCTTCCGGGGGGGGCTGCCGCCCCCTTCCGGG
>NW_014555322.1:0-29692 GCF_001313825.1 Dinoponera quadriceps
AGATAGGACCGCTGCGGGGGAGGGTGGGTGGGTGCGGACTTTCGCGCGCGACTACCGCGGGTCGTCCTGAACGGGCCGGTGGAGGGTGTACAGATCGGACCGCTGCGGGGGAGGTTGGGTGCGGACCTTCGCGCGCGACTACCGGTGGTCGTCATGATCGGGGGGGTGGAGAGGGGTGGTGCCGAGGGTATACCGACTGTCGGAGGAGGGGGTACCGACCGCTGAAGGGCCCTATTCGGTCGGTAAAAAAAAAAAACAACGCCTACCGGCCGCTGCTATTCGATCGGTTAAAAAAAAAACAGCGCCAACTGCGCCAACTGGCCTTCCTACTCGGTCGGTAAAACAGATCCAAGTGAGCCAGAAACAGCTATTCTCATCTACTTCTAACGTTCTGTATTCATCTCGTTACGAGACATCTTTCGCGTCCTCGCGACTACTTCGCGAGTGATTGTCGGTCTTCATTTAATCATATTTGTAATTTTGAACGTTGTGATCGTCGACTTAAATCGTGTTGCGTCTTGTAACCGCGGTTGCGCGTGGCACAAGAAAAGGAAGAACATCATCACGCCCCTCATTGTGAAGGACAGATTGCCATTCTGTCGCGACAGCAGAATAAACCATTGCACAACCGCAGCTCGATTTCAAAGAATTTCCCTCACCACACCGATCCTTCCTTGCATTCCGTGCCCTGCACTGGGCAGATCCAGCGGAGCATTGCACGCGAGAAACTGAGTGCATTCGCTCACAAACACATTTGCATTGAAATTTATTTTCCCATGCATTTATTGCTATTATTAACCCGGAAAAAATGATTTATATGATTATATATAATTATATAAAATCATATATGAATTTTGAATATATATATATTAACACGTTAACTGCCACGTCAGTCACCAGTGACTGAACTTTCCGTTTGGACCGCGTCAGTCACCGGTGACTGACAGTATAAAATACGATATAAAACTAAAAAAATTACAGTTTTAATCAATTTTAAGTAATTTCAGGATCGTATCATTAATGTAAAATATTTATTATCTTAAATATTTCTTATCAAAAAATTTTAATAGATTTTATTGAATCTTTATTGCGCTTGGCATTACTATACCACAATACCACAATACCAGCGCACTTCTAAGCAGCGCGCGTAGCCTGACGGAGATTTCCTCCGAAATGCGCGTGACAGTTAACGTGTTAATACTTTATCGACCGCTAGCGGTTCAACACATACGCACGTCCGACCGGCCGCTCGGCCGCAAATCCTCCCTGGTGCCGGCTCTGTTTCGGTTTAGACTGTCGCGCGGGAGTATTTGTGCTTTTCGTATGCTCAGATAAAATTGCCCGCTTTCCGTTATTATAGGATAATTAGATTTAATAAGTTCTTTTATTTTGATGATATTAATGATATTAATGCTAAATTATATTTATTTTATCTATTACAACGGTTTTCAGTTAAATAGTTATATAATATACCATAATCTATATATTGACATACTTCAAATAAAAAATAGTTTAATATTTTTTTAAAGTACGATATCGTTCAAAACAGTCGCCTTTGTGTAGTAGAACATTGCAAAATTTACAGACAAAATATTTTCTACTTCTTTTTTTTGAACTGCACAAACTCTACATTGTCTTTGAGGTTGTACACTTCGCCCGCTGGTCACTATATTTATAAGTTTATGTTTTCCGAAATTCGACAGTCTTCCGGGATGGTCTAATCTGGATGTTCTTCTTGTGGGTTCAGAATTAGGTAGATCGTCATCTTGTTCTGTATAATTAGTTTCACAATCTTCTATCCACGAAACTGCCACTTTGTGCAGGAAATTCTTGTACGTAATATTTTTTCCGTTGAGAACTGTGTATACTTTAAATGTATTGAAAAGTGTACAGTTGATAAAAAACATTACAACTCGTTTAGTCCATTTTTTTTGTTTTTCTAAAAATGGAATAATACGATAGATATTGGTCTGCGCGATTTACGCCCTTCATATATTTGTTATAATTTACGATTGAATTAGGCTGCTGTATGGGACCGTTTGATCTTTTACTTCTGTTTCCGGATTCCGTTAATTGTGCAGAATGTATAGTTAAGATCATATTGACGTTTCTTTTGCCATTATTCCATATTTCCAACAAAATTTGATGATTTCTGACAAATGATGACAAAAAGCCGATTAATAGGCTATCGATCGGTAAGCGTTGGCGACAAAAAGCCGATTAATAGGCTAGTGGTCGGTAAAGTGTTAAAATGAAAAAAAATGATGTTTTCATTTAATTTGTGACGGCCGCACCAAATAAAAATAATTTTTTTAAGAGAATGGTAAGAAAGAGATTTACACCGAATGATAAAAGGGGAATTGAACATATCCACTAGGTACAGATAACAGGAGCAAGATTGAAGCACAAAATAAAATTAATCTTAAGTTAATCAATTAACTAAATTTTAAGATCGTTAATTAAGAATTATTTAATTATTAAAGTATAGTTTATTGTAAGAAAGATGATAAGACGATTCTTCGAAATCATAAAAGTCATCGATGGAAGCAACTTGACGCCACGTGCAGGAAATCACCGGATACCGCTCTTATAAACAAAACGAGCCGACGCGTCCCGGGCCGAGCATATCATCTCTAGACGCACCAAGAGGCGCCAGAACGACAATTAAAAATCTACGCTACTCTGCATACCTATTTCCCCCACCACTTAGGGAAGACGCCGTGGATGCGGTCATTACTTGCCTGCAGTGGCTTTTTGAGTGTCTAACTATGCAAACGTATCTTCTCTGACTCAATTTCACTGTATCGTTCTGTGCTTCCTTAATAAGATTACCAAAGAGCATTCTATATAACGATTACAAAACACCATATTATAAGAAACCTTATTGTAAAGGAAATATATATATATATATATATATATATATATATATATACAAAATTAAACCAAGTGAGTAAGTTATATTATTCACACGATAGATCACCTCCTCCAACATCCCCGTAAACCCGGTGAATGCAGGGTGACGAAAAATAAAGGAGGCATTTCAAATTTTCGCGCTAACTGTTAATAGTACAGAAATTTTTACACTCGTTCAATATCTAGAGGTAACAATAGGCTATCGGTCGGTAAGCGTTGGCGACAAAAAGCCGATTAATAGGCTAGCGGTCGGTAAAGTGTTAAAATGAAAAATAATGATGTTTTCATTTAATTAAATGTCGATACCATGTGTTGTCTGAAATACTAGTAGCCAGTATTTACCTTAATTATATTTGCATATAATTTATAAACAACAGTATTTTTTCGTTGTGGATACATATGATTATCTATATGTCTATATATACTGGATGTCCTATTTTAAAGGACGCCCTCAAATATTTCTTGAACAATGAATTTCAGAGAAAAATGTTTCACACAAAATATTATATGGTTTTAGGGGAACATAAGGTGGTGTCATTGGTTTGATCTTTGATATTCTTTAAAAATCATATGAAGGTTATCTTCAATTTATGAAATAGTAACTTCTAATTTTTATTGTACATTCTTGTAGCTTACTTTGAAAGCCTGTCAAAACACTATATTAAAATTTTTTTTTTTTTTACATATTTTATCTCTGTGAACACCCCCCCCCCACACACACACACACGACGCACGCACGCACGCACACACACGCACACACACGCGCGCGCGCGCGCACACACGCGCATACACGCACGCACGCACGCACGCACGCACACACACACACGCACGCACACACACACTGGGGGAGAGAGAGAGAGAGAGAGAGAGAGAGAGAGAGAGAGAGAGAGAGAGAGAGAGCAGCAGAGAAGATTTTGAGTCAGAAAATATTACAGGAGTGAGGAGCTGTGAGATCTTTATGCCTACCTTGGGTAGTGTTAATGCCGGCGGTACTGCAACATTCACATGTTATAACTCGAAAAGTACTTAATGGAAAAATATTGTGTTATAGTGCTTTGAAAAGCTTTCGAGGTAAGCTACAAGTGTATGCAATAAAAAGTGGGAGTTTCTATTTAAAAAATTGAAGTTGACCTTTATCCCAAGCAGCACGTAAACGTTCGAGGAACGTTCGCTTTACGTTCACTTGCTTTGTCTGTCTATATGTTGTTCCTCCGATCTATATATATTACATATATGTGTATATATCTTCATCTGCGCCCGAACCCATAAAAAAACATATACATATATATGTACTTATAAATATATATATATATATATATATATATAATTGTTCGCGACTGCGATAAGACGGTACTCGGTTTCTCGTCGAGAAGTATTCTTTTTCTCGTTCCTTCTTGTTCCGAAGTTTAGAAGCGCAAATCGCCATTTTACTATATATATAATATATTAGTATTATATGCAATATATAAATATATTGTGTATATATTATATATATTATAATATATATAATAAATAAATATAACTGGGCGTGTATACGCATGTACGCATGAAGACGACGTGTCAAGATGAGGCGCGAGTAGCCGTTAGCCGCGGGCGCGAACAATCGAACATCTTTGTTATCATTGTTGCCAGCATCAAGTAATACGATTAATTAACAGAAATTAATAATTGCACTATATTAGCATGATAACGAACAATAATGTATGTCGTCGCTCCTATTCTGTAAATAAAACATTGTACTGTCTACGAACATTGGGTACTTCTTTGAGAGAGACACACGACGTTATGGCGTGGTCTCACCGTCTCTATTGTCTCGGAGGAGTTTCACGGGAGTCGCAAAGACAAACACGGAAATAACGAGGGAAGATGATTATCTGGCTTTATTCGTACTAAATCTTACATCTCGATTTTACATAGCACGATAGCGCCCTCGGGATACATCACCGTAGGTATGTGTATATGTGCACGCGCGACACACACACAGGTAAAATACAAAGCAGCAAATACAAAATTCGAAGACTGTATTCAGCGCTGCAGAAGACAACGAACGAATTCACGGAAGTTCCTCCCGCTCTGTCGCATTCGACGGCAATTTCGTCACTTCGTAAAATTTCGTGCTCGCCTTCTTTCTCTCCCGTTTTTATATATATCGTTTTATATAATACACTTTATAAAACGCTATCGAAAATATATTAGCCCTTTTCTGTGAAGACGCGCAAAGTATTTTGTGCGCAACGAGATCGGGCACCTCGCACAATGCTACCTCGAATGCCGTCTAATGGAAACGAACAAACGGGACATTCCTCACCGTAGATTCCTCACACGCGCGTTAAAATGACGTTGTAGAAAATTGCATCTCGGCGTATAATAATAATTCCATGGACAACGCGTGACTAAAATGGCAATGATATATTTTGCGGGAATGATTGGCGTCATGCTGTAAAATAATCACGAACCGGTGCGCACTTGAAGTTTTATTCTTATTCCGGATTTATAACTCCAGTTGAAACGCAATTATAATTTGGAAATGTTTATGTAGTTCGCACACGTCTCGACATAATCGTTAGGGATCGTGCGAAATATATTGCAAACTATGCAAATAATTCTTCCCTGCGTTTTATAGTATAAATTTCCATATAAACAAAGAATATTTCACAAGCAACTTTTATCTTTTTGCTATGTGTAAATGTATGTTGAAGAAAAAGTGATCATATTTAATTACATATAATTTTATATAATTATATATGTAAAATAATTATATATAAAATATAATCCTCTTTTGCTCAAGTGTGTTGTGTGTGCGTGTACGATTGGCTATCTTACGTAAACGCGATATTATAAATTACTCTTAAGAAAAGGCTTGAGGTATTTGTGGAAGGATTGGTTCACGTTCTCCTGATTCAACGGGCTCTTCATCGCCTCATCGAAGAGACGCTCGTACACATTGCCGTCGTACGCGCCAAGCGCGGACGCAAGGATCTCGTCTCGAATATCAAATCCATCAACGATACCGACGGCGTTTGGACGGATCGCGGCGAGCATCTCCTCGAAGCGCGCCTGCAATACTGGTACGTCTTCAATATTCAGACAGGAAAACTGCAATCATGGAAAAAACATTGTGTTATAAATTATTACTACTAATTAATTAATCAAACGGAAAAACAAAATATTCCTCTGACAAATGATGAAGATACATTATACCTATGTGGTCGCATAAAGAGAAAAGTATAAAGTTAAAAAGCAGGAAACATTTTTTTCGGTAGGATGATTTCTTTCTGAGATATTAGTCTGGGGCGATCAATCGCCTTGAATTTCCCATAAAGCGAATCGCGGCAAAATTATGCACGTTAAATCGACGATCTTGGTCCCTCCGCGAAAGAAAATGTGCTACTCACTCGCAGAAAGTCACCGAGTCGCTGTAGGACCCAGTATATCGAGTACAATTCACATAGCTGCATAAAAACCTGATGACATTCCTTGGACAAGGATGTCAAGTTCCTGGCAGTTTCGACGAATCGCATTACTATGAAAGCTCGACAATGGGAATCGGCGCAGTGCGCCAATTCAATGCTGGTCTGATTCCATGCGTCCTCCGGCGATACGCCGCTACGTATTCTGCGATCCATGTTCTCCGTCGCCAGACGAATCTTGCTATAAACAGATTCCCGATATTGTAAGCCACGATACTACATACATTTACCTCGCACATGTTAGAATTGCATCAATCTAATATTTCGCGAATGTAAACTTTTTATATGTATACAATCAAAAACTATTAATTTTTTAAAGGCGGCAGTCGATTTGAACCGCGCAATTCAGATTGGCGCGAGCTAATTTGAATTAAAAAAAAAATCAGGTTAAAATTGCATCGTGTGCAACCGTATATACAGAGTCAGAATATGAAATAAACTATATGTCTAATAAAAGGATAATGGTATTTACTTCTACCATCTCATATATATTTCATATCTTATATGTTATTTAATGTAAGTATTCTTAATAAACTGATACAACAGCAATCTTAATTATGCATGGATTGCTTTGCCCAAAATATCACGAATAATATATGTATATATTTGATTATTTTATAATCTTATTATATACCTCATTATATAATCTTATTATAACCTCATTATATAATCACATTATATTAAGATATATATATATATTTTTTATTTGTACAATATATACTAATATAAATAAATAAAAATATTTAAAATATATATATAATATATAAAATATTTAAAAAATATATATATAATATATATTATATATATATTATATTATATATATTATATATTTAAAAAAATATATATATATAATATATATATTTTTTTATATTTTTATTTATTTATATTAGTATATATTGTACAAAAGATATTTTGTTGTTTTCATTCAATATCTCCATGAAATTTTCATATCTTTCACAAAATTATTCCTATTTCACTTATTAAAATCGTCATTCATTATATGAGTGATACGGCAGTTTAAGACTGGTATTCATGGTCGCATTTCATATTTAAGTTTTAAGTTTATCTTCAGATGTTTCCTAGCCAATGAAACGAGCCGGAGAGCATCTGAAGATAAACTTAAGATCTAAAGGTCTTAAATATAAGATCCGATTATGAATACCGGCCTAAGTGTAAACACGTTCGATCGTTCATAAAACATTTACCCAGCAGCGACCGCTTGATGCGCAGTCACAATACACGCCAACGTATTATTCCAAGGGTGTAACTTCATTCTGCGCGAGAGGACGCCCAGATACTCCACAGTCAGCGGCAATCGTTGACCGCTGACGGCCTGCTTCCAAGCTTTCACTAGATAACGGGCAGTTTGCAACAGCAAAACCGTGTTTTCACCTTCGTAAGTGCAAGTGGCGGTCACTAAACCGTAAGTCGCTGGCAGGTTGCTCGCATCCATGTAACCGTGGCCACCACATGCCAGCCGCAATTGCTCGATGCCAGTAGCCGCGTCTGACGACGCGACGGCCTTCAAGCAGCACGCCAAAGCGTGTAACTAAAAAGAGATTCATTTGTAATTATTTTACGAGCAAGATCTTGAATGGTCAATTCATATTACGAAATCTGCGAGAGCAATTTTCCACCTATTTCGCGATATAATTTCTATTTGATAGCGTGTGTAGTTTTTACCAAAATTATATGCCGATTCTCTAACTTTTAACGACAATGTCGTTACGCCGTCGTTAAAATATAAATATAATTACGTTATCGTTTTATTACCAAAAAAAAAAATATATAACGTTACCAAATCGTTACTGAAAAAAATAAACTTGTAGCGGTAGTAGCGTTACAAGTAGCGCATCACTTCCATATTAATAAGTTCTTAATCTTAGTCTCCACACACCTCAGGAAGTCTTTCCAGTTCTCCCTGATCCAACTCGGCCGTAACATTGTTGTACATCTCCCAGATCCAGTCAGCCGAAATCCGGAACGCGTAGCACGCAGCAAGATTGGGGAACAGTTTGTATTGTTGTGTCACATAATCCATAATTTGCGGCTCCGGCTCACTGAAATTAATCGATTAAAGGAGACACTCGTCGCATAAACGCGTTGTAGATATACAATGCTATAGCGGAAAGCTCATAATCGACAAATTCCTATTCAAATTGATTCGCATAATAAAACGAACATATACATTCTCCTGAAATAGCGAGGTCACAAGAGCGAAAAGCGAAAAGATAGCTAAGGTAAATATAAATAACTCGCCGCGTTTAGAATTTCAAATATTAACTAAATCGCGAATTATTATACATGAGGCAAAGTGTTTTTCACTGGAAACAAGTGAGAATTTTCGATTGCCGGCGATTTTTCCTCATTTCTTCTTTACAAAGCAATGCGTTCTACGTACTCGGGTTTTATTTGGCTCTGTCGCCTCACAGCGCTGTATCTAATCGCTATCGTTACCGCCTTCGACAAGTAGCTGGCGATGTCGCGCACCAGTAACACGCGCACAAACATCATCGTACCATATGTGAGTTTGTCGCTGGGCGCTTTCACGTACGTACCGTCTTCGAGTACCTGGAAGAAAGAAGCAAAACAAATAATTAATAAAAAGAAATCAGAGAAAAAACTCACTCGTGAGATTCCCTCTCCCCGACCCCGTCCATTTGTTTGAACGGACGATTCCACATTTTGCTTTCTCCGTTACCTGGGAGTTCTTCATCAGCATATTCTCGCGCGGTATTCTGACGTTGTCGAAACCGAGAAAGCCATTGTTGGTAGCGTTCATTCCTAACTTGGTGCCGATTTCACCGATCTTAATACCTGAAAGTGAAGGTGAACCTTTTCTTACAATGATTCTCCTCTCGCGTAAACGATACTTACACCGACACTTGCTATGAAATGCGATGACCACGCGCTTTCGAGTTCGTTTGCGTACCTGGTAAAGGCTCGTGAGTATTCTCATCCCTGAGCTGCACAACGAATGGATGTATGCCTCTGCATTCTCCCTTTGTATACAACTGCGCCACCACTACCGCATAATTTGCTGTTTGACCCACTGAAAGCACATGTTTCTTCTGTAAGCCAAGAGTTAGCTTTTAATTTTGGATTAATGGTAATTGAAAAATATAAAAGAAGTCATGTTCAATTTAAAAGAAAATAATAATAATAATAAATAACATAAAATATATAATAAAAATAATATAATAATAATAATAATAATAATAATAATAATAATAATAATAAGTAAATTTTTTCTCTGTTTTTCAGGAAATCTCTAAGAAAAAAAGTTATAAAGTGTAAGCTTTTAAAAAAGGAACTCAAAATCTAAAATTCTTTTTGGTTGAAAAATGTCTATTATTTGAATTCATTTAATTATTTAATTTATTGAATTATTCAACTTATTTAATTATATTGTGTAAATTATTTAATTATTCGTAACTTAATTCGTATTAATTTACTTTTTGATTTAACTAAATTCATTTTTTACATAAATTGAAATTTAACAGATAATAATTATCGAGCAAAGTCTTAATAAATAAGCCAATATTCTTTGGAACATGAGATAATAAAATTATGTCCTGTGGACTTCGATGATATATTAAGGATTTAAGGTCAAACCAATTGAAAGCATATACTCACAACCACCGGGCCACCATTTGTACGACGTCAAAGTGGGGCTGTTCAATACGAACTCTTTGGTCCCCGGATCGTAAGTCGCCGTAGTCTCTAGACCTCTAATGAACGTGCCATGACCGAGCTCCGTCTGAGAACACGCACACATAGCTATAAGTTAAATACGTCGAATAAGTAATTAATAAGTAATTCGGCCTTTCCAAACTGGACTATACATGAATAGATTTTTATTTCGAGCGAATAGACAATATACCTGTGCATAAGTACCAATGATGTTGCAACTCCAAGCACGGGATATCCAGTAGCCTTGCTGTTCAACGGTGCCCTGTCCCATGATAGCCGGTATGAACATCACATAGTGCAATGTTAATGGGTTTCCGTCTTTCAGTATTGCCGAGCCTAACATGCCTCCTAAAATTTGTCTACGGAACACCGCAAACATGATTACATCAGATGAAATACTTGGGAAACGCTTAACGTCCGATAGTTTTTTTTTTCATTCTATTTTTAAATACTTATATATTTTATATATTTTTTATTTTATATACGAAATGGTCAATTTTAAATAACCCATATTTATTTTGCCAAAAGCGTTGATTCAACAAAAAAGTTCTATAAATTAAAATTATAAGATTTCAAGAGAAATATATAGGATGATAATATTATGATATCATTAAACATTTTTCTTAAAAATTATTTTAAAATCATCTTCAATTTCTTAAGGGGGAAGTCTACTGTAAAATTTTCAAAAAATCAATTTTTTGTTTATTGGCTTAAAAAATACTTTGAACCCTCTAAAATAAGGTACATTAGGTGTTATAGCCGGCTAAATTTTTCTTCATTGAAATTTCGACCTTTTACCGAAGCGCTCCGAAACGCGTACCTGCGGCAAATTCCTATCTGTTCGGCGGATACAGCGTAGTGACTTGCAATTCAATTTCTAACATTTCTAATACTCCAAGTCGATCAACAGATGTCATTAGGTATATTTTATAGTCAGTTAGAAGCGATTTCAACAGATGATCTGGTCGTTAGCTCCGAAACAAACATTCAGCGGCGCAAAAACCGTCGATATTGCGTCGTATTGTGCTGCGAGCATTTTCAATGAAGGCTACTCCAGTATCCTCAAAATGATGGACGTTATGAACATCAAAATTGGACCAAACGCCTTCAATTTATGCAACACCGTGGACGAGCGCAGAATATCACAAGCAAACGAACGGTCGTTCGACGCTTCAAAAGAAGGGAGAATCGAAAGAAGAACGGCACGATCGGCACTCGAAGAGGATTTCCTTGAAGAAGAAGGTGTACTATATGAAGCAGGAATGGGCGATTAATGGTAAGAAGCTTAAAAATGAATTTTTCAATAAAAAAACTAATGCCGAAACTTTAAACGCGTTTTTCTCGAAACTAAGTTTTTCAATACGGTGTACACGATATCTCGAGTTTTAATGAATAAATCGACTTGAAATTTTAACCACATATTCTCTGGAATAGTGTCTCTCGTCTGGCGGAGCATTTTTTTGATATCGTTTTTTGTGTAATTGTTATAAACAATAATAATATCAAATTTGGGCAAAAAAATAGAAAAAAATTTCAAGAATTTTTTTTTCGGCGCCAAAATTTTTTATCGACAAAATCCTCCGTCAGACGAGAGTCAATACTATGTAGATGATAACCATATTTTGTTTTTTGTTTCAGATCACCCAGACGTGAGATTTCATGTACACCGTTTGGGCACCAAAAAAAACGGACCTGCACTTGAAGGAGTGCCACGACGGCAATTTTGAATATTTCGACTTGAAAATTTTTTTACAAATACTTGAATATATAATAAAGATGACGGTTTAATTTAATTTAATGTACGAGTCATATTTTGTTAGAAAAAAAATTCGGAAAATCGGCCTGTTTTTTCCCTTGTCACAGTAGACTTCCCCCTTAAAGGAAATCAAACAGTTTCTTTAATATAAATTGATTCTTCTAGTCTTACTGCATATAAAAGTATTAACAAGGAGACTTCATGAATTAGGCATGCAGATCTGAACTAAACTTGAACAGGTTGTAGGCTGGAAGAGGATGGGGAGGAGAGTATAAATGTAAAATATCAGGTCTAGATAATTCAAAAGTTATTAACGAAAAAAATTTCAGCGTCGCACATATGCCAATGTAACAAAATAACATCTCAAAACGACACGATAGGATGACTACCTGCAAAGACGTAAGTCTGCGTCCGATCCCTTGTATTCCCATTCTTTTTCCAAGTTTTCTTTTCTTCCTTTTAAAATAAAAATAATAATTTTTGCCTTAAATAATGAGAGTGAATTAGGCCCACCGAAAAAATTACTATAAAAAAAACGCACTATGCTATCTACCACAAAGTGATGTGGAAACGATAACGCGCTGCCACGATAAACATTAGGAAAAGACGAAATTATCTTTCGATATGTGGACTAAATTATCTATCGACATGCGTTCTGTATCGCAAGTCACGTTAATTTTACATATACATATACAATTTTACATATCTATTTAGCAGAAACGATTTTGTTTTGACATTGGGATATCTTGCGCGTATGTAAATATGTGTTAATATATTATGCGTCGCTATATTTCATAGATACGGACGGAGTAATACGACGAGCCGCGTTCATGTTCACGAATGTTTCATGGTCACGCTTCGAACGAAACAATTTTTTTTCTACAAGTTCGGCCTATTGTTTCCCGTGCATTTATTAACTTACAAAGGACATTCGGCAACGCGTAAATTCAATACGGCAATGAAAGCGTTCAAAAATCTGGTACTTGAGGTATCTCCAGAAAAATGGACAAAATGCTTCGACGATTGGTTTCATCGAATAGAAAAGTATATTAACCCTTTGCACTCGAGGGCTCTGGAGCGGAGCCCTCGAGTGCAAAGGGTTAATTGTAACGAAAAGTATTTTGAGAAACAATAAAACCAATTTCAGAAATTAACTATATGTTTTTATATGATGTTGCGGACACTTTCGGAACAACATTCGTGCTGCTGATATCTTACGAGAAAACATCCATGCCGCCTTTTCCCGATTCTTGCAGCTGTTGCACCTTCTCGATCACTCTACATCCTTTCATTATCGCTTCTTCGTAGATCTCCTTGTGACTCTTATACTTCGCCGGTATCTCGTCGCGCAACACCGGGTCACTGAGGAAGAAGTTCTCTGCAAATAATTAATTCATAAGTTCGCTAAACACATTAACTTATGTAGTAGTACACATTTATACATAGAAAAAATAAATTTTTTGAATTAAATAAAATTTCTTGGGATAAAACAAATAAACGAATATTTGATTCAACAAACAGGATTGTTTGGTTTCTTAAACGCCGATATTTGTAACTATAACACCATATCTATATACAACGTAGTAAAAAAATTATATAATGAGAAAAACTATTTTTGTATATAATGTCTAAGTGTACTATAATGTCAGTAGTAATAACTTTACATAACTTTACATGTTGCTACTACTATTTTTGTAATTAAAATAAAAAAAAAGATATAGTTAAGAATGAAAAATAATTATAATTCTGTATCAATGTAGAATTTTACTGGGATTTCTTTAAATATATGAAATTATATCTGTACAGCGCATTTTATCCGAGGGATATTCTGCGGACGTTCCGTGGACGTCCTTAGAATGTAGGGATGTCCTCAAGACGTCTTTAGAATGTCTATATGAATATCGTTGTGTATGGATTTTTTTAAGATCAACAGGAAATATACACGGACATAGGAATCTTCGATATTACAATTATTGGGTTGTAATCGATACGATTGCAGATGTTATTCTCAGCGCGAAGGACAAATTCGCGATTATATTTCTGAGAGTCATTCGCGCGTTTTCCAATAACTGCTCAGTCATCAATAAAGACAAGAACAAAGACCGATACGTCTAATCTTTCACATTGAACATTGAACCAATTGACGCAGATATCTGCGTCAATATTAGGTGGGTTTCATGTTTTTTCCTTCATGTTGCTAATTTTTTAAAGTGAGATCTCTTACTCGAAACAAATGGAAATGTACTCAAAGCGGCAATGAAAATACTTCGTAATTATAAAAATAATGTTCAATTCAAATTTAAGATGATTTTTACCAAATTAAAAATTATAAAAAAGACTAATATGTAACACTAAAATATATTTATATATAATAATTATTATTATTCGGATCGCTGGTGCAAATTCCGCTGCTATTTGAATTTCCGTTAGAGCATGGATTAATATGTTGGGCGCCAAGTGCGAAATCTTCGCGTGCACTAAATTCCGTACGAGTGGTCTAGTCATAGCTTTCTGCGACATTAAGATGCTATTCGTAAAAATCTCAGCCTTACGGCGCACAATGGATCGCACCTATGTAAAGTGCGGACATGGATTAAAAATTTTTTCCTTCGATGAAACATATGATCACGTGTTATTCATTTATATTTTACGTGTAAATTCTTATGTCAGGATCATAGCTAGGACTATAGGGCGCGTCAAGCTGCCGAAAAATTAGAATATCGCGATAAAAAAGTTTCCTGTTTGCTTTAATTAGTAAATTATGTTAATCGCTATGTTTTAAAGAAAAACGAAACCAATACAATAATAAAGTTTTTGTAAATTGTAAATAAATTTCTTTTTTTATCGTTTTCAAGAAAAAAAAGACCAATTTTTGCCAGCCTTCCTCCAGAAAATACCGGCCTTCACTAGTGACTTTATTCAAAAAATCTGAAATTTTACCAACTTCGTCTGAGTAAATCATTCATTATTACAATTCCAAGCGGCAGTATTTTAATTGCCACTTCGAATGACTCACTTTTTCATTCGTTTTGAACGAGATTTCAGATCGTATAGAGTTAAAATGCACCCTAAGCTTGAGTAAGACACTTGCTCTTGCGATTTTAAGTATTTTCACTATCGCTTCGAGTGAAAATGCTACTTTTCATTCGTTTTGAGTGAAATTTCATTTCAAGAAATCTAGAAAATGTCATATAATATCGCCTGGCGAGTAATTTAGACGAGATTATCATTGTTAGAAATACTCACATCTATTGATACGAAATTGATGTTGTATAACATGAAGGAATTTTGTATTATACCAATATGTATTAAATCGCGAAGATCACGCGATCGTTATTATTAATATTAATATTATTCGCGAATGTATGTTAATTAAATTACGACCGAGTCGCAAGTACAGTTTCATCGTGAGCGCTTAATCACTCTGTGACTCAATTTCCATTAATCCAGGTAATAGTAAGGCAATCAGCATCAGCGTCAGTTACTTTGCCGCGATAGTTACTTTGCCGGATAAAAGTTGCTGATCAACGCAACGTTAATAATCCGTATCAAATAAACGACACACCTGCTCGACTTTGGGTCGTCATCGTCGTACTGCCACATACATAACACACGTGGAAATTACGAGATATATCGAAAGGATTGTAGCGCCGAGAGTTCGATAAATTATAAAAAAGAGAAAATAACATTTACATAAACGAAGAAACGTTTTTTTTGTAAAATACCGACTGCTATAGATTGTTATGACGTAGCGCGGCAACGACATTTTATCGCCAATGAATTTATATTTTATCTTGGGCAAGATGTTCAATATGTTATCTAAGCTGCAGAAAAAGTAATTTCGAAGCTGCCACATGAATGCTCGAAAAGAAAATATCTTTCTCCGACACAATTTTCTCGGACCTTTAATAATTACATTTGAGACTTTCGCGGTATGAACTTTCGGAATGTATGATAAGCAGCATATGAGGCATTGCATACTTTTCGCGTTCCAGCTAAAAAGTGCTAGCGAGGCTAAAGAAATGATTTGTTCAGCCTTAACGGAAGATATTGTGTCTTACAGCACATGTAAGAAGTGGTTCCAGAGGTTCATGCATGACCTGCTGCATGATAACACAAGGTTACACACGGCGAAAACCACAAAGAACGTTATATTCATTGGATTGGGAAGTTCTCCCTTACGTGACTTAAATTCCAGACTTAGCTGCTTTGGATTAACGTCTGTGAAGTTGGCCCCTTTTCAAAAATTTTTCAAGAACCTTTACTTTTCCCCACTTTTCACTTAAAAAAAATAAGTAGAGTTTTGGTAGCCCCCCAAAATAAGGAAAAGTGAATTGTTTCTAAATAAATAAGAAGCGAGGAAAGTGAGTTTCTCCCATACTTGATTAGTTGACATTTGTCATTTTAAATATACATTTGTAACTAATAATTTGCAGTTTGACTGTATATATAATTAACTCACATGTGTCGAACAGATCGACGAAATATAGCAAATTTTTCGGAAACGAGCGACAATACACAAATAAAAATTTATCGCAAACATAACGTAAAAAAAAATGAGAAAATGAACACAATTTTCCGCTTCTTATGCCTTGATTTTATAACACTTATGGTTACAATAACCGTTGATTAATCCTAGTCGTAAAAATATATTATTGTTTCTATTAACCTTGAACTGTGACGTAAAGAAACAAGATAAGTAGAAACTGACAAGAAAGTTACTTATAAGTGTTCCTCCTTGATCAATCGAACTATAAGAAGCGTCATAGAACTGGGGATACATAATTACGAGACAAAACAACACGATCGAAGATAAAGATCTAATTGACAGTGTGAGACAATTGACAGAGCAAGTTAATGAAGTTCTCGCTCGGTAGAAATACAAATTATACTATAAATTGATCTCAATTTACAACGTATTACTCAAATTTATATGATCGCTATTTATGTAAAATACAGAAAAAAGATAAATATTTTATTAAATTGCATAAAGGAAGGAGGAAATTAAAAGAGATATATACATATATATTCTTATACAATTTAATATTTACCTTGTCATTTCTTCTTATAATTTATTATTTTTTTCGTTATACTCCTATAATTTTTATTTTTATATATAATAAAAAAGATATCTTTTGTTAAGCGATTGACATGGAATATTGTCTTCAGTGAACACACGCATACACACAAGGGGAGGAGAAAAGGAAGAGAACGATTCTACTGTAACTGGCTGCCCAGAGAAGATTGAAAGAAAATAACGCACGATAATACAGTGTGCGACTTTCGCATTCGCAGCTTCTGCTGCAAGTAGTAATGGAGGACGCGGCAAAAAAGTATAATTGCCTATTTATGACGCGTTCAGTTGTTTATCTTCAAACTCAGAGCAGCCCTCAGCACTTGGCTTTAGCACACATCTTTTTGCTACTTTAAACGATCATTTTTTGCCGGTGCGAACGATCAATTGTGCGACACCGATCACACGCGTGCATTTACTCGTCCGATAACCGTAGGAAAATTACACCGTATTATTTATCCTTCTTAACTAAACTCCTCGTATATCAAACTAACAATGTAGCGCAGCATTGAACAAAGCGTATTCGTGAATGGCGAATGACGATATCGGACACACTAAGAGAGAGAGAGAGAGAGAGAGAGATAATGTGAACAATAATATATTATAAAAAATAATTATATCACTTTTCCCCGATGTATATGGCATTTCTTCACTGTTTCCATCTTCTGCTTTTAACTTTTTTGGATATATAATATTATCTTCGTTATTTGTAATCTCTTCCTAACGGAACATGTAAATTATGAGAATATTCGAAAAATATCTCGATATTCTCCGAGCTTCCTCAGAATATACATATTCCGTTACAGTAATTTGTACAATTCAGGATGATTGTCTTTCTATTTATCCCAAAATTGTAATATATTACTTCTTCTATTCCTAATCCTCATCTGTTTAAAATCGTATACTTCAAGTTTATTTTCTATTTGTCGCGATAACTAATCGATGTTCTATTTTTCAGTGAGAACTAGAATTTTATCATGAAATGAAAAAAACGATTATTTAAAATCACAGAATAAGAACCGAAACAGTGAACCGAAAGAACCGCAAATCGAAACAAATGTAACGGTTCCGATTTCGATTTCGGTTCTGATTTCGGACTTTATAAAATTTCGGTACTCTTTACGGTTCCGGTTCGACAAAAATACCGGTTTTCATACGGTTTTCGATTTCAGATCCGATTCGGTTCGGGTCTCTGGAACATATACTAAGAAAAAAATATGCTAAATTTTAGTAAATACATTTACTAAATTTAGTAAATACATTTACTAAAATTAGATTTACTTAATTAAAAAAAATAATGTTCAATTATAAAAATAATTTACTAAATTTTAGTAAACTAAAGCATTAGAATTAGAAAATGATTTATCGTTGAAGGGTTCACTTCAATTAAATTCAAGTTTACGACATTACAGTGCAATATTTGTTAACCCTTATCGGTCGTAAGTCACCTCTCATGTGACAACAATACTTCGTCGCTGCGGTCGTACGTCACGTAGGAGGTGACAAGTTCGCATATTTACCGAAACCAGCTACAATTTAGTGAGAATCACGCATAAAAAGCTAGCGTCTGATAAGGGTTAAAATCTAATACGAGGGTGGTTTAACAAGTACAGTAGACTCCCGTATAACGTAGTTAATACGTTATGCGCTATATGAATTCACGTTATAGGAAATCGTGCTGTACGGGAATTTTTCTCGCATAACGTGTATAATCTAAAGTAACATGTTTGAAATGATTATTACTATGCCAACTTTTATTTTCTATATTTTATCAAATAGGAAAGTATTTTAAAAATAAGTGGCATATATATGCAGTTAAAAAAAACATATTATTAATGTATGTAAAAAATCTTTTATTTCATTGAAATTTAATAAAAATATAATTATACAAATTTATATATTATGTTTTTTAAATTTTTTTAATTGAAAAATACTTTTCGTTATATTAAAAGTGACCGCATCAAAAAACAAAACAACGATGAAACAGAAGAAGTCGGCGCGTTATACGAAGGGTCGCGTTATATGAAAACATAATAGTCGCAATACCTTTGGCGCGTTACAGAAGTTCGCGTTGTAAGAACTCTCGTTATACGAGAATCTAGTGTAACTTAGTTCGCATACTAATAGAGGGCGACAGCGAGATCAGTATATGTGATCATAAAGTGTCCTTCCTATGAATGAATATTCTATGGTTACAAGTCATTCCGACAGTAATTTGTTGTTTGACTAGAAACACTTCTATTTGAGTGATAGTGAAAAATAGATAAATTTGGAATTCGTGGTGTAACTCAATTCCTTTTCCTGGATGAGAAAATAGCGAAGGAAATTCATGAGAGAATTTTCCCTACATTGGGTGACTCATATCCTTCCCATGAAACCGTTCGTCGTTGGATAAATAAATTCAAGCGTGTCAGACCAAGCACCAAAGAAGAAAGATTTGTTACGTAACAGTTAATATTTTTTATATTTTAATAAACTTTTTATATTTTAATAAATATTGATTATATTGTAGAAAATATTTATTCATATTTAGTAAATAATTTAATTTAAAGAATTATTTTCGTTAAACAAGTAAATTGCTTATTTAAAAAAAAATGTATTCACAATTACACGTAAACGAACTGTTTACTAAAACTGAAAAAAAACTTTCTTTTTATTAGTAAGTTTTTTCTCTCCTCGTATATAGTGAAAATATATCTAATATATCTGATATACAAAATATAAGGGCAGGTTCTGCTTTTTTCAGATGTCTTACAGAAATTTATAATATGATATTTATTGAACTGGAGATTACTTGTTAAGAGAAATTGGCTACAGTGTTTCTGTAATAGATTTCTTTTAATATAACAGATTTATTCGATTTAATAATGTGATAGATTTATTCAATTCTTTCGACATGATAGATTTTTCTTGATACAATAAATTTCTTCTGAATATAGACTTAATAGGACTTTTCTTTTCGAGAATATGAGTTAAAGCAATTAACGATAAGCATATGTAATGCTATTGGTCAGTCGTGAGAACCGAGCGAATCACGTATATTACATATATATATATACATGCGGCGACGAAGGCTGCTGCAAAATGTGTTAATCACGGAACGAAGATAACACGAACCTCGTTCACGTCGCTGCAATGTCTTCTCGTGACTGCCGTCCCAGAAGTGCGTGAGCTCCATAGGGTCGAAGCTGCATCTTTCACGCTCTCGTCGAAGGTCTGGGTTCACCGGCCCCATGTTGCCGTCGAAGTCGCACAATTCAACTCGTCGTTCTAGTATGAACTGAGAGAACGCTTCACGTTAACTCCAACTGACCAATAGCTCGCCAAGTACCGCCAAGCGACCACCACTGGCGTCTTTATACAAGCGTGTGCGTGCACGTCACCCGTCAAGTGAACGTCACGAACACCGACGAGAACACGACTGAACTGACGTGCTCCGCTCGTTCTTACCGTCTCTCTCACTCTCGCTCGCTCACTCGCTCGGGTTCCTTGACAAACGTATATCCCAAAATATATATACATATATACGTGTGTATATCATATATATATATATATATGTGTGTATATATATATTTCAAAAGAGACATAACCAATTCGATGATGTTACCGAATTGTGTTCAACATATATGCGACAAAGATGGAAATGTATCCGAGCCTTTTTGCCTCGGTCTGCTCTCATGTGGGCCACAATCGTTCATGCGCTTGCGCATGACCACTAGAAGTAATCGTCTCGATTAAGACGGTAGAATTAAGGCCTTTCTTCTTCTCAGTTATGGTATGGACTCTAAAGCCTGTCTCTTACGCCAAAAGTCTAGCTAAAGGTGCTTTGCACGTTTCTTAGTCATTAATTCTTAAGCGGGGTCTATAATATGGTCAGAGTAAGAGAGAAATCTCGTCTCAGAACAACGATGCGGGAATATGTATTTTCCCCTCTATCTGTACGTATTTTGAACGTAATGCGCATGCGTCGGATTGATGTCTCCGCCAATAGAAAAAATTAAATATATCTTAGCACGCGCGCGCACGTGTGTGATCTAATCATCGCGTCTGCGCATTACGGTCAAAATACATATCAAATATACATCGTGTATCGTCTGCCCTTCCCTTCCGAAACAGCTTTTTTATAAGCAGCATAGGACTAGCTATACAGTAGTATTACATATATGGTTGGAAACGGGAAGAAGCAATCGCGTCCTTCCGAATGTACGAGTTGGTACTGACGACTCGTGTGCAAGAGACCAAAGTTCACCGAGCTTGTCTGGGATAGAACACACCAAACCGGTTCAAATTGATTTGCACGCATCTTTAACAGAGCCTCTCCACGCTCAGTTTCTGTTTACGGTATATCTTCGAACGTCACTACATCAATACATATCTTCAGTCACGACATAAGCAACGAGGGGGGTAGTTTTTTTTTAGGAAAATACAAAAGGATTTATTTAAAATAATAATATAAAAATACAAACATTGTCACATGTCTGATTAACACGTCGACCGACCACCATGCTGATTTCCATACGAATCGTTCCAAAATTCAACTGAAGATTGAGAATAACCTAATAATACATCAATTGCCCGATGCATGTATTTGTCAATTAGTTTTATCGGCTTCTCATCGGCCGGTGTTCAATTTGTTAGGTTTGCACTAGTTAGGCACTGATTAATTATGCTTTGCATATAAATAAAAAAGACGCAACAAAATCACAGCGTCGATCACCGGTCGAGTCCCATGATGATAAGAGTTGTTAAAAGAATTTTTCACGGCAATTGTAATTTCGAATATGCAACGGAGTTCCGCAGAATAACATCTTCCAGCGCACATCTAATCTTAATGAATGCCTTCTTGAATTCCAAACCGCAGCCTTTCGATAAGCGGAAGTCGACCAATATGTTTTTGTCCATGTCTATGAAATTCACTTTAAAAACAAGTGTCATTTTTCGCCGATCTATTGTCGATATCGTAACCTACGAATGTCGTTATATGCTGTTAAAATACCATCATCTATTATCGAAAGGATGAATTCATAACGAATAATATCGCAGCTTACCGTTCCGCAATCGTTAACACGATAAGAATAATTCTCCTTCTCACAGATTTTGATCAACCTCTTTATGACCTCGCCACATTCCGTTTTAACGAAGAATCTGGTCATTCGGCGGACCAATTTTTGGAGAGAATTTTGCTGTAGGACGAACGAAACGTGAAAAATTCATACACGTAAAAAGAAATCGACTCGGCAAAACATTACATTGTTCTAATGTGTATTTGATAATGGATGTGTTACCTGACTTGGCTGAGTTTGTTGCATAGCTTGTAACTGCGTACACAACAAAAGATCTTCCACATGTGCGGGCTGGGAAAACGAAAATGCCGGACGATCATCTAAATTGATTTGCATGACACTGTTGCTTTCCGTACCCGGCAATTCCGGTTGCGACAGGCAAACGTTTCTCAGATTTTCATCCTCCGTATATGTTGGATTTCGTCCGTCCGGTTCGTCCGCTGCAAATCGCGAACATTTGCATCAACATTTTCTAAACGTGGAAAACGCGACGAGATCGAAAAACCTTGCAGAGCATTATTCATAGCTGCTATAGTCAATCTACAATAAATTATTTTGTTATTTTATGTTTAAGGAAGTTATAAGGCGTAGTGTCGTATTTTCAATAGCATATCAAGAGGCCACTCATAAATTTAGTATTTATTGAGCAAAATTACGTTTCTATACGTTTATTTCACTATAATAAATAATAAATTTCATAATAATAATAAATCTTAATTTAAAACAGACGAAGTTGAAATAAATATATAGGATATTCTTGACGATATCAGTAAATAGATCTTTTTAAATTCCCAATTTTTATATGAAACATTTTTCTTTAAAATGCATTGTTCAAGATTTGAAATCGTCATTTAAAATAAGACACCCCATATTAAAATATAAAAATAAATAAGACACCTTATATTAAAATATAAAATTTGTTCTCTTATTAATGTTATATTATTATGTTATAATGTTTTTTCTTATTAATATTATATTTATAGATCACAGTTGATCTAGTATAGATAATAGAAATATATAAATATTTAATGTGTATATGTATATGAATTTCAAACATTACCATAAATTATGAACCTTACATCGCTATATTTTCAAAACAAAATGGCTAATAATTTAATAATTCTGAAATTTGTGCATAATGTTTATATATTCTTTAATATCATAATATTTTTCACCAAAATCTTATTTTTAGTTAAGAAAGTTGTTTAGAAAGAAAATATTAAAAATAGAAATTAAAAGTAGCATGTTAACACATTACGGACCAGACATTTTATTGCTAACCGTATTCAGTAGTCGGGTATGTTTTCGCCTCTAACGACGCAATATGAAATACGAGATATCTCGTCATCCGGCCCTAACGACGAAATAGGAAAGACGAGATACCTCATCATCCGTCCGCAATGTGTTAACCTCAAGGAACATATACAAAAAAATTTCAATTATAGTTGCAAATATCACAGCTCTCGAATAGTCAATCTTTTCTTTTAATCGTAGGAGTTATTAAACAATATATATTTCAATGTATAGTGCAAGTCTCATTAAATTCTTACCAATCTTATTTCATCTTACAACCTCCTTAACCATTCACACATATCACAGACATACTTCTGGAAGTACACGCCAATGCGTTCTGCTTTGGTAATCTAGCTTTATGACGCTCGACTAAACTCATAGAGCTGTATTACCAAAGAAGAGGCAAAAGCTTCGAACAGACAGCAGCGTGGCGTCACTCGACATTCCTTTTCGCGACTAATCGACGCAAAAGCACTTACGAAGGAAAAGGAGCGACAAGAACGGGACTGTCGTATGCAGTATCCACTAAATTAGGTACCAAGTTGCTTTGAGCAATTTTATTGATGCTCAGAGTCACTCAGTACCTGACTAAGTAAACACTATACTGGCGTTTCCATTGGCGAGCGCGCCAAGGTCTTTCGTAGATGTCAATGAGAACGACCATACTTCTCTGCTAAAGCGGTGATAGTTGGTGGGATTACTAATGATAGACTGCTGCAAAACGCTCTCTTTTACCTCTGCTGAAACTTGCGACAAACCATCTGTGTTGTTTGATGTCCAGAATCTTGTATCGTATTGATGGCGAGTCCGCCAGGATTTTTCTGATTAATGACAACGACACATTGTCGAGTTTCTTCCACGGTGTCGACGACATGTACTTTCCGCTTTTCCACGCGACGTATTCGGGACATTCTGTCAAAGCTTCATCCCAAGGCAACTCTAGATTTCAGACAAGGACCAATTAAAAACTAGAGAATGCAAGCAAGCGAGACATTACACATTTCGCTAAACTGTACGACAGAAGTTATATTTGCTCATTCTATAACTGGCAATTGTGAATTCCAAATTTTAAAGAAATTAATCCATATATATTCGCGTTAACGCATTGATGTATTTCTCTTCTGAGATATGTGTAAGACAAAAACAAAAAAATTATAAACAAAGCTCTATGATCTTCGATCGAGAAAGGACAAAAAGTCTTATAAGAATTAGAAAAAATTTCAAAGTGACAAATGGCCTTCTTTATATATATATTTTGTGTATATTTAAGTAAAATTTACCTCCAGACAATAAAGCCACTAGGATAATTCCACAAGACCATATGTCCGCTGGTTCCGCCAAATAAGATCTTTCTAGTACCTCTGGTGCAACATAAGGTAATGTTCCGCATTTCTTTTCCAAACGACGCTCTTTACCCTGCAGACGGTATATCGTAGCTAATCCAAAGTCGCTTATCTTTAAATTGTCATTACCATCTAGAAGCAAGTTCTCCGGCTTGAGATCTCTATGCGCGACCCCTCGACCGTGTAGATACTCTACTCCAGAAATCAATTGCTTGAAATATCTTTGCGCTTGGTACCTTGGCATTCCTACGTCAGGTTCTGTAAAGAACATGACTTAACTCACACATATCTCCAAACATCCACATGATTACTTTGACTAAGTAAAATAAAGTAAAAAATATCAGTATACACACGATAGCTTCTTACATCAACAATTTTCATTATTAGAAAAAATATGTTCAAAATATTTCCTTATGCCCTTTGCCCAATATGTCCTTTGTTAGGAGAAAATATAAATATAGCAATTTTCTTCTTACCAATTCTGTCAAATAGTTCCCCACCTAAAGCATACTCCAAAAATATATATTCCATATTAGCCTCGCTGCGCTTTCCAAAATATTGTATGATATTAGGATTCGACAACATACGGTGGATAGCGGTCTCTTTGCGCACTGACTGCCTTGCATCTGGATGTTTCTCTATATCAATCATTTTCATAGCAACTGCTTCGCCAGTTGATTTGTTTATAACCAATTTGACCCTATAAATATTCAAGTTAATTATAATTAATCAACAATTAATCCTTTGTTCTTTATAACTGATAAATCTTCACAGAAAATTCTCTATTATCTGTAATAGATATATTATAAATGAGACAAATTTGCACATAAATAACGATTTTTAATTAATTTAATTAGTTTAATTCTATGCAATTGAATTTCATACTGACAACAACCGAGTACTTCGTAAAATGCATACCGAGAACAATAGAAAATCTTGGGAGCAGCCGCGAGATCAGTCGAAATAAGTTGTGTATGAAAGAGAAGAGCGTTGTCTAATAACAAAGAAGCAAACAGGGAAACATACTCGCCATAAGATCCTTCGCCGAGGGTATGGCCTAAGAACCAACCGTCCACGAACTCCGTCATTCCGGCATGCCTTTATTCCGACGCAGGAGTAGGAATTTTCGGCGCTTTGTCACGCCGCGTGAAGGCGAGGAAAATGACTGGCGATTCGCACGGTGAAGCGGAAAACAGCTTCCTTGAGTTGAGAGAATCAGAAAGCGCGCCGAGTTACGTCTCGCCGAACGAGGATACACGGATTCAGGGGGGTTCGCAACGGCCGGATAGGATTCAAGCACGTGGTTATAGCGATGGGTTACATGGAGAGAGAAAGAGAGAGAGAGAGAGAGAGAGGCCGATCGCGCGAATTCAACTAGAGCCGGCCGCGGATCATGTGAAAAAAACGTGAGACTGTGTGTTACCTCTCGCAATCTCGTGCAACCGCAGCGATCCTCGTCCAACATGAGAGACGCGACGGATGGTCATATGTTAACAATGAGATCGCGCTGACGAAACGATCGAAATCTCGTGCGACACATTTCTTTCGGGAACTACGAAAATTCAAGTGGCCATAGACTTCGCAAGAGAGGATGATGGGCAAGTTAAGTTGGCCAGTATGTTTCTTTTGTTGTGCATTACTGCACTTTCCAGTCTTCGAATTGAATGAGGAGAATATTTATTGAAAAACAAAATTTATAGCAATAATGATATTTTATTGAACGTTTAATTTACAATTGGTGCACGACCTAGAGGCTCGACAACAGCTTTACAACTGATATTATTTGATCCGTTCGTTTTAAACCAGCGGCACATGATGCTTGTTTTTGTGTTGATTTGCTTTTAGATAGAAATACTGCGTTCTGATTGGTGCATTTCCAAAAATGGATGACAATACAAACACAACACCAATCAAAACACAGTATTTTCATCCAGCTAACAATCCAGCATGAAACAAGCATCGCGTGCCGCTAGCTTTAACTGCATTGCTGAACTGGTGCAATAAATTAAAGCGAGACAAAATACACTTATCTCACTGTAACTTATTGCACCATTTCAGCAGTTAAAAAGAACAGACCACTTATCACACCTTTGACGAAATAAATCGAATATTTTTTATAAAGCCCGCGGCATATGTTGCGTTTTTGCCTATTAAATTACGTACAGGAATATACGCTGAAGTTAGAGTAGCATTTAATTGACCAGTCATGATAAGGAAATCTTTTCTTTCCTGATTGGTTATTTAAATTTTACTCCACCCTCAGGCTACCTCCTCATGCGGCGTAACTTGCGTAAACGTAACTTGCGTTAGCCAATCAAATTATCTTAATTACCATACGAAAATCTGCCTTGTTATTTGAAACATTTTACGCTATTACCGACATGCCAAATCCAATACTTCGCGTAAACTGGTAATCACGTAAACTGGTAATGCATGTGTTTAGTGACGTGTGTGTATTTGCAGACGATCATAGAGTTTTTCGGTTTTAGAAAAAATGGATCAAATTCGGGTAAAATAAATTCTTCCAAGAAATTTTAATAATTATTTATTTAGTTTAGCTACGCCAACACAAATATTGATAAAATTACACTTATTCGATGCGTTTTTGCACGAAACGAAAGAATTTTATAGAAAAAAGTGTCGCTCTGCCCCGCGAAACGAGTTATTAATTGTCAAAGTTGACGACTTGACAGGTTAGGAAACCTGTCATACCGACGAAACGTCGCGATATGAGCATGCTCCGTGGTATTAAATCATGATATTAAATAAATATAAGTATTAAATCTTCATCTTACTAAAGTGTGTGCGATGAGTCTATTTCATATTAAAATGGAAACAGTGAAAATTAGCAAAGTCCCCTACGCAAGGTATGTTAACTTATAATTTACTTATTTAAAATATTGTTATCTGAATTTATAATTACTCCATTATTTTTTATATTAGTTTCTATTTAACAGACATATCTTGCGTAAGAGTCTATAGGTCTATTCGTTTTCGCTGCACCGCTGAACTAGTGCAATAAGTGCTTGAAATGAGAAAACATATTGGTCTCGTTTCAACTTATTGCACTAGTTCAACGGTGCGGCGAAAACGAACAGATCTTATGCCAATCTTCACTGTTTCAATTTTAGTATAAGATAGGCCCATCACACATACTTTAGCAAGGCTAAAGATTTCAGTTTCAAGAACAAAATAAAAATTAAAGATATATTATATTTAAATGTAAAATATATTTAAGTATATAAAAATATATATAAATATATATAAAAAATATATAACATTGTATTGCATATAATTGCATAAAGGATTAACAGATTTTTAGATCCAGGTGTTTTAGCAAATACAATGTAATAAATGTGGTAATAATATATATATTGATAAAAAATAGTGATGTAGACAAAAACGTGTTTTCAAGCAGTACTAGTACTTGATTCCTCGCAGGATGTTTCTGGTTGATCTGTGGAGGACATTGGAGGATATATTTCGGCAATGATATTGAAGAAGATTTCTATGTACTCCAGTCAGCTATAGGTTCGTTTGAAGAAAAATTCAGACAAATATCCAAGGACGTTCTCAGATCTAGTTCCGTACCTTGGGATATTTTCCTGAATTTCTCTCCAAACATATTCTATATGCTGTGTACGTGCGCCTGTAAATTAAAAAAATTATATTACAATATTTTGTAATATACACACAATGGAATATTAATAATATAATTATGTATGGCAAAATTGAGCTATTTAAAAGAAACAGCTATTTCAAAACAACTATTTTAAAACAGCTACTTTAAATATTTCTTACCACTTTCAGGATCGACAAAGTTGTAGGAATTGTTTACCATCAAATGTTAGAAGCCTTTATTGTTCAAGCAATTATAAGACTTCCAACAATCTGACACGATAGTAGTTCCTGGCAAAATGCATTCCTTGATACATGCCAGAAGTGGTTTTTTTTTCCGATCCTATATTGGAACGATAAAAATCTTCTTCGGATCACGTTTGTATCCTCCAAAAATCCAATTTCCTTTGACAAGTCTTTCATGATTGTTTTTTTGTTTTCCAATTTTTGCTTCATCGATGATTTCTACTGTGTGTGTTCTGGGCCACCAAGCTTTTCGCTATGCTTTTCAACCCAGAACACACAGACGTAAGTAAAAATAATATTAACGTTATTTGATATATTATTATATTTTTTTTCTTAAGTACATACAATCTAAATAATAAGATATAATTACCTCTCTGCAAAAATTGAACCAGACAACAATCGTAATTGACGATACACCAATTTCATCTTGCGTGTCATTTTGACGTGGATGTTTTAACATTAGAAAACATGCAACAATCCTACAAATTATGTCTATGTCAAGATGACTTTGATAGAACCAAATACTTATTCTTGCATTTTTGTAAAAATCACATCGTATGGAAATACGTTTTTTATGTATATTTTTTATAACATATCTTTTCCAACATCGGAACGTTAGTACTTTTTTATCAATATTTATTACCACACTGACTACACTTAATTACATTCGTTAAAACACCATACTGAATCAAAAAATCTATTAATTCTTCTTTATTATATATCATCATCATCATTTCCTTCAATTCCTAGTGAAACATAGGGACTTCTCTCTCTTTACATATGCATGTGGTGCGCACCCAGATTGTACACATGCATATGGGACCTACAGTTTAACGCCTGTCCGAACGGCAGTTGGAGAGAAGTTTTCTTTGGCATGTGATTACTCTTGGTGGTTTGTCGGACGACCGAAGAGGAGCTACGAGCGTATGAAAATTTTTCTAGTTCTGCCGGGGATCGAGAACCCCGGGTCCTCTAGCATAGTAGATTGGTGCGCTATCTACCATGCCACGCTCGCGCTTCTTTATTATATGTAAGGTGTGCAAATTCTAATAGACCCAACATTTTTTTTTGCATACGACCTTATATATAACTTTTGTGTCTTTCTTTTGTTTCATTGTTTAAATTCCGTATACTTTTCCCATCATAGAGATATAAGAATAGAGGGAACAAGCCCGTAAGTGGAAGTGATAGAGGCAAAGAGAGAGATGGATGCCGAGTGTCCT
>NW_014555323.1:0-1160 GCF_001313825.1 Dinoponera quadriceps
GCGGCGACCCGTCTCATGCCCAAATCATTAGTAAAAATCGAATGGCACGAGACAATCGATACGTTTAGGTCCTCAGCAACTTCTCTAACGGTAATTAGATGATTGGCCAATACTATTTTTTTCACTTCATCAATGTTTTCGTCTGTTGTTGACGTGCTCGGGCGTCCGGCACGCTCTTCGTCATTCACATCTTCTCGGCCCTCTGAGAACATATTGTACCACCGATAAACGTTGCTTCGGTCCAAGGTAGCTTTACCATATGCCACAGACAACATTTGGAATGCGGCCGCGCACTTAATTTTGTTTTTCACACAAAATTTAATACAGATTGTTTGATCCATTTTTTGGAATAGGCAAAAATCGAAGACGAGCTAAAACATGTCCAAGCAAAACAGCTGTCAAAGATAAACTGAATATTCAAAATGGCCGAACTTGTCGGCATAAGTGAGGCACTGAGTACCAACATAACGCCACAAAAAAATAGAAAATCGAATATACGTAACCCGCGGAAATTCAAAATTCGCGATGCTTTTTAAACAGACCTTATATACACGGTGACCCATTTTAATCGACAAACGGAGATATCTCCGTAACTACGCAACCTACGAGAAAAATGTTTTAATAAAAGTTGTCGAGGACAGTGGGGGTCATCTACTTCTGCTAATGACCTTGACCTTGAGGTCAGTTTTCAAGGTCATTTTAAGGTCAAGGTCAAGGTTTTTAAATGGAACCCCCTATTTTTAATGCCGGATTCAGAAAGAGCGGGAAATTTTACATCCAGATATGTATCAAAGTATAAGGTTAACGTTACCTCCATAGGTCAAATGAAGGTCAAGAAACTACCCCTACCAAACCCCAAGCAGGCTAAACCACCTAACTCTGGGAACAGCGAGTATAATCGCTTATTTTTCTTGAAATGATTGAATTCCTCACCACAAGCTGACTAATCCACCTAAACACCTACCATTTGAAGGTCAAGATCATTTTTATAAAATCTAACCAAGCTCAAATGTTTATTTGATTAGTAATCATTTTACTTTTTGCGTTACCCGAAAACAACGGCGTGGACATAGTAAAGTCTGTTTCCTTTGGGGTGCTTGTTTATCGTGAGTCCCCTTGCCTCTCACTGGGGTGCTTGTTTATCGTGAGTCCCCTTGCCT
>NW_014555323.1:1492-29303 GCF_001313825.1 Dinoponera quadriceps
TGTTCGAAATTTCCTCCATTGGCTTGAAGGCACAAATGTAAACGCCTTTCGAAACTATCGACTGTTCTAAGTAGAGTCTCTCTGGGTATGGACGCACAATCTGTACGAAAGCGTTCCATCATGTTCTCCCTTGTTGTGGATCGTTTGGCAAATACAACATTTTTTACGAATCCCCACAAAAAAAATCTGGTGACGTCAAATCTGGCGAACATGGAGGCCATTCATGGCCTGGATCTGGGCTTCCTCGTCCAATCCACCTGCCATTGTAGTGGTTATTTAAAAACTGGCGCACAATAACAGCAAAATGTGGCGCAGCACCATCTGGTTGAAGCCACATTCGTTGTCTTGTTGCTAAGTCAATATCCTTTAATAATGTTGGTAAATGATCTCTTAGCAACTCCAAGTAACTTTGCCTATTTACATTACCTTTAAAAAAATAAGGTCCAATTAAATACCCATTTACAATACCACACCACNGATAAGGTCCAATTAAGTACCTATTTACAATACCACACCACACCATAAGGCTCCATCGATTTTGATGATCAACAGCTCTAAACCAATGCGGATTTTCAGTTGATCAATAATGAGCATTGTGCGTATTAAGTTTTCCGTCACTATAAAATTTAGCCTCATCAGAAAAAAGTACATTTCTAAAAAACTGAGGATTATTTTGAATCATTTGCAAAGCCCATTGGCAAAACTGAACTCGCATTTCCATATGACGTGGTATTAAACTTTGCGTGAGAGTAATATGATAAGGATGATAATTTAGAGCTTTTAAAATCGTAGAACAAGTACTTTGTGGTACACCTATTTCCCTTTCTATCTGGCGAGTAGTGACATGAGGATCAAGGTGAACCATTGCTATAACAGTTACAGCTCGTGCATCATTTTCGTTGTATTCATGATGTTGACGTTGGCGAATAAGACAACCCTCACGAGCTCTCTGAGTTTCAAATGGTTGTGTTGTTAAGATGTCTTCTATCTGGAAATCGTTGAGCATAAAGCCTTGATGCAGCTAAGTAGTTGTTATGGCACTCTCCTAAAACCAATATTATATCAACAATTTCATATGCTGGATAGTCTGCCATATTGAAAAAGTTATTTAAACTACAGATTAATTCGTAAAAAAATTTTCAAATCAAACTTACAACGTATGGAAAAAATTTTGAAAGTATTATTTTTAAAATACAGATTTATAAGTTCAGTTCGTACAAGATTAAAAGTAAGTGCTTGACAATTTTTAATTCTTTAAATACTTCAATCTCAGACATTCTTTAGTTTAAAAAAAATTTCCCAAAATATTTTGACTTTTTATTAAAACTTTTAAGTTCAAACGTAAGAAAAATATTTCGTCACTTCAGATTTGATGAATTAATAGTTTTAAATGTTGCCCCGTAAAGTTTAATTACAAATTTTTTGAACGAATTAAATTCTCTTTAAAGCCACTTTCTCAGTATGACAGGCTACCTTGCAAATAAAATTAGTGATATGATAGTAGTTTGCCATAACAACTACCTTGCTACATGAGGCTTTTACTAAATGTTTTACAGATGAAAGACATCCTAACAACTGAGCAGTTCGAAACCTACCTCAATAAGCTTGTGATAGAAATCTGGTGTGACAACGTCGTCATCATGAATACAACGAAGATAATGCACAAGCTTGTGAGTCAGTCTACTTGTGGATTGGAATTCAATTTATTTTAAAGAAAAAGAAACAATTAAACTCGCTGTTCCCAGAGTTAGGTGGTTTAGCCTGCTTGGGGTTTGGTAGAGGTCGTTTCTTGACCTTCATTTGACCTATGGAAGTCACGTTTCTTGACTTTCATTTGACCTATGGAAGTCACGTTAACCTTATACTTTGATACATACCTGGATGTAAAATTTCCCGCTCTTTCTGAATCCGGCACTAAAAATAGGGGGTTCCGTTTAAAAAAGTGACCTTGACCTTGAAATGACCTTGAAAACTGACCTCAAGGTCAAGGTCATTAGTACAGATAGATGACTCCCACTGTCCTCGACAACTTTTATCCGAATATTTTTTTTGTAAGTTGCGTAGTTTCGGAGATATCTCCATTTGTCGATTAAAATGGGTCACCGTGTATATATATATGTGTGTGTGTGTGTGTGTGTGTCAGACGGCCCCGCAGGGTGCTTATCTCTGCTGACACACGCGCGCGCGCGCGCACGCACACACACACACAATAGAGAATTTGGAGTCAGTAAATATTACGGGAGTGATGAATCGGGGAGTCCTTATATTTATGGGCGTGAGTAGTATTGCAAATTTTAAGTTGTATGACTCGAAAAATACTTAATGAATAAATACTTTTTTATAGTGTTTTGGAAAAGTCTCAAAAAATGCTATAATAATATATAATAAAATCTTGGGAGTTCCATTAAAATAATTCAAAGTGACCTTATTTTGATTTTGGCCAAGCCACTCGAGGTCAAACTGATAATATCACTAAATGGATCTCTCTATACCCTAAAATTTTCGTCTGAAATAATTTTTTTCTAAAACTTATATTTTCCGAATTATTTGGGGATACTAATCTTTTTCTCACATTCTGTTTAGTATAATTATATACAATCATATAGAGGCAAACTTCATATATAATTTTTTTTCCTGGATAATCACAAGGATATCGTCAGAGCCATTGGAATCAATATTAGCAGTTCGATCATAAGGATAAAACAGCATTTGTAATTATGAGATGGATGGGTGACTGTCTGCCGTTAAGATCGGAAAGAAGGGATATGAAGTAATAATTTTTTTCTGTTAATGATTTCAGATAATATTTCTTTAATTTTTAACATGGAGAAAACGATAAAAAATGTCAATTAAACATCTAATAAACAATATTTGTTATCAATATATAATAATATTTAATAATAGTAATATAAGATTGCAATATTATAGAATAATATTTGTAATGTTGCAGATAATAGTAATATTGCAAAAATATTAGCACAATATAATAGACTACTGTAATATTATAGATATACAGCAAAAACATTTAATCAAAGGTAGATTCTCGTGGAGAGAAATATTTATTCAATCTTACTGATATATTGCCAAGTAATATTGCAGCAATATTGTAATATTACTGTTATATTACTGCAATATATATTAGTGCTGTACAGTATTCACTAACATGTTAGTCTATTATAAATAATTCATCAATAAGAACTATATCAACAGTATAAGATACGATAAAGTAAAAAGAATTTGATGGCTCTTATATGTAGAGGGTCTTCCAATTAAGAGGTTTCATTTTATGTTTTGCAGTATTTTGTACCTGTCATAGATAGAGTTGTCATATTTAACAATTGTCGAGTAAAAACTGTGTAGTTAATAACAATGGATCGATATTCGCTTAAGCAATAAGCGCATAGAGCAATGAGAAATTGAGCATAGAAATAGTAAAAACTCACTACAAACACGGTGAAAATTTGGCGGAGACAGTTCGCAAAATCCGTACCAGTTTCGGTCGCAGAGAAGCACTTTCTCGTCCAGCAATTGTGAATCTAATCGATAAAGTTGAACGGCTCGACCAGGTTAGCGATGTTTAGAACCAAACCTGTGCTCGACCAGTTAGATCAATCGAAAACGTTGCTATTGTGGTTGAAAGTGTCGCGGAAAATCCTGGTTTGTCTATTGCGACACGTTTGCAGCAATTGCGCATTTTATAAACCAGCCTGCACCGCATTTTGCATTAAGATCTTGGACTACATGTTTACAAAATCCAACTGACACAAGAACTGAAGCCGACGGACCACGGACAACGCCGTATGCATTGGAAATGCAAGCGGTTTACTCTGATTTTTTCAAGAAAATCATTTTGAGCGCTGATGCTCATTTCAACCTTCAAGGCTACGTTAATATACAAAACTGCAGGATCTGGAACACTGAAAACCTAAAAAAAATTGACGAGTAACCTCTCCATTCACAACTTGTTACAGTTCGGTGCTGTTCTTGGGCTCGCGTCATCGGACCGTATTTCTTTCGAAAATGAAGTTGGTTGCACTGTCACAGTCAATGGATTGCGCTACCGAGAAATACAGACTTTACTTGGCCTGAAATTGAAATACTTGACCCAGACAATATTTATTTTCAGCAGGATGGAACTACGTGCCTCACAAACCGTGAAACGATCGCATTATTACATGAGAAGTTCCCTGGACGTGTCATTTTGCGTAACAGGGACTACAATTGGTCGTCCAGATCGTGCGATTTGACACTTCTGGATTTTTCCTTTGGAGTTATGTGAAGGATAAGATTGATACAAATGCTTCGCAAACGATTCTAGCTTTCAAAGATAATATGTACACTGTTTTTGGCAAAATTGAGCAGCAATTTTGCAAAAACGTGATGAAAAATTTCCTCAAAAGAATGACCATTTGTAAGAAAAGTTGAGGCGGACATTTGGACGATATAGTGTTCCACGTTTAATCGTAAAATTTGTACTTTAGATTAGAATAAATCTATCTCAACATTTTCAAAAACTTATTTTTTCTTAATTATTTTTTTTTTTTTTTAAATGAACCTCTTAATAGAAGACCCTGCATTCCCATATGTTTTTTTATACGTGATAAATAACATATAGAAATATAGATAATTTATCTAATATTTTCAAACAACAGCCTGATATTTTCAAAGTAAAAACACGATAAGAAATTATTAATTTTGATAAAATATGACCAGGTGTGTGTTAATTACATATGATGCACACGTTACAAAATAAATAAGGTAAATAAAGGTAGAAAGTCAAATATTTAAATAATGAATATGATGTTTATAAACCAAAACTATGATTTAATTAGATACATTTTTTAATCGAATTCTATCAGATTTTATAAGCAATTTCGTAGCAACGGTAAACAATAATTGATTTTGAGAGACGGGTTAACATAGTTTAGGTCTCACATTACTTGCTGCTCGGTGCGTTAATAATTTACAATGTGCTCTTTGCGTATTGTTTCATGCTCTCTGTTTCTTTTCCATAAGTAAAAAGAAATTCTAACACAAAAAAGATAGAGAACAAGAAACAAGATGCAAAGAGCACATCGTAGACCAAGTTTTCCTCTGCCCCTCGAAGTTAATTATCGTTTACTGTTAATAGGAGATCCTAAGAAGCAAGCCATTTTTCTTAAATTCTCAAAGCCATCTTTCTTTGTGCATGCTTACGAAGTCTGGCCATGCACTTAAACAGATTAAATAATTATTCATTAATATACGAATTCCATAAAATTGTACATGATTTTCTTATTTAATTTAACCCATCTTAGCTGCAGACGACTGCTCCGTCAAAACCTTCCGGACACCCTATATATACATAAAGTCAAAACTATTTTAAGTAGCCAATCAAGTAGGCAAGAAAATTAAATTAACGTTTTGATTTTATATCTAATAGCATTTTGATACATTTTAAAAACATTTTAAAACTATTATTTAATAATATAATATCCCCTAAAAATATATGAACACAAATTTTCCATGTAAAAGTTGTCTGACGTTAGATATTCGTCACATTTCTGCAATTTAGGTTAAGGGGTTATACCACTTCTGCAATTTAGGTTAAGGGGTTATACCATTCTGACAGCCTAAAAAAATTTATTATATGATAATAAATAAAAATAAATAAATATATGATTTTGGGAACTTTATTAGTCCAACTATAAATTAAATGAGAAATATATTATGAGACTTTTATTAAGTGACATTTTAAGAATAAAATAATATTTTTTAATTTCTCGTCAAGAACAAAATGGCGGCTCTAGACATGTTGTAAGGTTGTTTGATGACGTCAGTCAAATCAGCGTTACGAGGTTCTGGCATCCAGTGTGACCTTGACCACGATACTAAAAATTTTTATTTTCTACATGATATAATCTAAAGAAATACATAGGGGTCTTTTGACATATCGATTTTTGCGAAAATGGTGAGCACATGAAGAAAAGGTTCGTTTTTCGCTAAAAAATTTCGTGTTAAAAATGTCGATAAAAAGGTATTTAATATATTGCAAAATCCTTACGTACTTCTGTAGGTTGTATCAATTAGAAGGTTCTGTAAAAATTTGAAGTAAATCGGATAAATAGTTCATGAGAGCCCCGAAACGCTAACTTCAGAAAAGTAATTTCGAGAAAAACGCGTTTAAAGTTTTCCCTTAAAATATTTCGTTTTTAAAGTACAAAATAACATATTTACATTTTCTTTGCAATTCCTGCATCATGCAGCTGTCCTTCTTAGTTAATATTTGCCTCTTCTTCTTCCTTTGTTGATTTGTTTTAAGTGATTTCCGAGCATCTTTGGCGGCATCAGACATCGAGCACTCAGACATCGAGCATTCAGTAGCTTTTACGCGTCTAGCCTCCGCTCGACGATGGTGCAAAAATTGTAACAATTGTATACAATAGTTATATTTAACACTTGCATAATTTCTATTACGCACGTCAATCCGTTAAAATTGCAAACAGCAATCTACTGCTATATCAAGTTAAAATTGCAAACAGCAATCTATTGCTATATCAAGAAGAATTTTACCGCTCGGAGAAATTTTCGGTGCTATTGACCGCACAACAGCATTAACACTTTAGTTATTGTTTTGCATAAAACCTCCTAAACCGCGTGATAATAAAAAAATATTGAAATATATACCAGTCGATCCTATTTCTTTTACTTTCTCTGAGTTTAGCCGCGCCGAGCCTCTCCGAGCTGTTCAACGGCGCTGCGGCGCAGTCTACTAAACTGGCTTAAAACTCGTGAAAAAATTTGAATCCTTATTTAACCCTTTGCACTCGAGGGCTCCGGAGCGGAGCCATTTAAAATTTATCTTCAAACTTAAAACAAACTATTAACAACTATTAACAAATTAACAAACTATTAACAACTATTAACAAATTAACAAAATTATAAAAACGATAACATAAAACAATGACTTTTCTTTTAATGCGTATATCATTTACTTATATGTGAATATAATCTTTCCACTGAAATTGCTTCGAGTTGCTGGTAATATAAATGAAAAAAAAACTACTAGTGCAAAGGGTTAAACTATTAGAATCTTATTTTGAAGACTATAAATTATCTTTTAAGCAAAAAATCGACTTTTCTTAGCCTTCAAGATGTAATACCTTAATGTGAACAAAAAAGTACCCTAACAATTTGCAAACAACCTAACAAAACTTCAAGTTATTAATTATTGGGAATGGCCATGTATTGAGGCTCCTTTAATTAATAATTCAAAAATTTGGGTATTATTTGCAAAATAATAAAAAGCAATTCTCTTTAGTAAGGCCTAATCTACAAATATACGAGGATTGATCCAGAAATAATCCCATCAATTTTACAAATAGACAACATTGTTTATTCTCATAGAAATTTATATCGTTGGAAAGATGAAACTTTGCTCTATTTTTCTACATAATCGCCATCTTTTTCTACGCATTTTTGTAGACGGTGCTCCAAATTCTGTATCCCAATGTCGTAGAACTCCGCCGCCAATCCGTTAAGGAAGCGTTTCACCTTTTCTTTCACTTCATCGTTGCTCCATGCAACACTGAGAAAACTCAGGCGAGCTATCCAGAACCGCCGGCGAGGACGACTGACAGCCGGTGTAATGCTGCTTCACGACAACGCACGACCTCACGTCTCCTGTCAAACCTAGGAACTTTTGACACACTTAGGGTGGACTGTCATGTCCCACCCACCTTACAGTCCGGACCTCGCGTCTAGTGATTATTACTTGTCCCCAAAGTTAAAGGAACACTTGGGTGACCAACGCTTCCGGAGCAACGATGAAGTCAAAGAAGAGGTGAAACGCTTCCTCAACGGGTTGGCGGCGTAGTTCTACGACATTGGGATACAGAAATTGGAGCACCGTCTACAAAAATGCGTAGAAAAAGATGGCGATTATGTAGAAAAATAGAGCAAAGTTTCATCTTTCCAACGATATAAATTTCTATGAGAATAAACAATGTTGTCTATTTGTAAAATTGATGGGATTATTTCTNCAGCTATTGTACCCAGTGAGACATCAATTTATTGAATCTTGGACCTGTGATATTTTACAAATAACACGCAAATTTTCTAGATATTGATAATGTATTAGAATTAATGATGACTGTACATAGCCGTTTTCAATAATTGATAATTAAAAATGTTATGCGGTTGTTCATTAAATGATAGAAGACTTTTTTGATTACATTAACCTAACCCAGTAAGCAAGAAACAGTAAATCACTCTTTAAAAACATTCATTTCATGTGGATTTTATAAACATTCTGATATAATATTTTATAAATATTTTTTAACTGTTATTTGATAGATTATATTTTTAATTATTAAAGGTGTAGAAATATTATTTTTAATATTTCAATCAAATATTGTTAACAATAACGTTGTTATATATATTTATCATGTTTTATATAATTATATATAAAATATGTCTCAAGAGAGAAGTTCAATATTTTAGAAAATAATAATATCGATCATTTAAAACATTTTCATATTAACATGTGTCTTATTTGACCTTGTGTGAGAAGTATTAATAATTAAAAATGGCTATGCATAAAATCTTTTTTCATTATTAATTCTAAAAATAAACTAAAAATGACTCTATACTAGAAATTTTTTATTTATAAAATAGTAACAAACTTTTTTATTCAAAGTGGTTTAATCTATGAGTACAGGATTTTCCATTTAGAGGATTCATTTTAAATTAACAAAAAAACTAAGATTTTTTTTAAGTGATGATATTTATATTTCAATGCAAAATACAGACTGTACGATTAAGTGTGCAACACGATATCTGATAAATGGCCGCTTCGACTTTCTTTGCAAATAGTTCATTACAAATATTTTTGAGAATATCTCGTATCACGTTTTCACGTAATTGCGGCTCGATTTCGTGAATAATACTTTTGATATTGTCCTTGAGCTCTGGAAATGTTTGCGAAGCATTGGTGTAGACCTGATCCTTCACACAGTCCTAAAGAAAATAATCTAACGATGTTAAGTCGCTCGATCTAGGCAGCCAATTAAAATCTCAGCGTCGTAAAATTATGCGTCTAGAGAACAATCAACGATCGTGCACAACGGCGTTGTGCATAGTCTGCTGGCTTCAATTCATGTGTCAACTAGACTTTGTAAGCATGCAGACCAAAATCTTTATGCAAGTGATCTTTATGCATGGTGCAAGCCGGTTTGCGATATGCTCAATGCTGCGCACATTTTGGAACAGACAAACCTGGAGTTTCAGTAACACTTTTAGCCACAGAAGCAATTTTTTTGGTTGGTCGAGCACTGCTTGAGTTCTTTATTTTATATCACTTTTTATTTTATATCATATTTTATATCACTAACTTGACCCAAACTCTCAAATTTCTCGATTAGTTCAGCAATTACTGGACGAGAGTGCTTCAATACAGCTGAACGCCGTACAAACATTACGAACTGTCCCCACGAAATTTTCACCTTTATTATAGTCAATTTTCACCATTTTTATACGTTGCTGAAAAGTATATCGTTCCATTTTCGTTCCAGTTTCATAATCCGTCTGTTTCCCAATTATACAATTTCTATACTTTGCGGAAAAATTTATCATTCCATTTTCGTTAACCGTATACTTTTCACTTGTGAGATGTTAAAGAATGACAGTTCTATCTTTATTAGATTGAAAATGGCACGGAATTTAAAATGAAATATCTTAATGAAAAACCCTATATATAAAATCTGTTGCACCCAGTAACAGAGTTCAAAGTTCGAGGTTCAAGATTCAATATACTGATGTCTGTCGTTAGGTATAACAGCTGTCTTTTACTTACAGATTATAACATTCTATATAAAAATGTCGATTTCGAATGCCCTTCTTTCGGACTTGTTATACATATCATACTTGTAATATTTGAGTTACGATTTTTAACATTATGCATATATGCATGAGATTAAAAATGGTGAACGCCTGACTTAAGGAATTGTAAAGAATACACACTGAAAATATTATTCTGCTGCTAAGTAAGCGAATACTCAGTTTACTTTCTTCATTTAAATAATAACTGTGTTCAACAAAGAATATTTTTCTATTAGTTGTTATAAAATATAGAAAAACTCATTTTCACTTATTCAAAAAAAAATATATATTTTTTTAAGAATATTATCGAAGATAAATTAGATTCGTTTCACTTAAATAAGCAACACGGCTTTTGTTTTTATTTAACATTGTTGATTGTGAACTGCCAAACTTATAAGGATTCAAAATATATTTTGAATAAATTTGAAGCTTTCTAGTGATAAATTTGTGATATATTTGCTGATGTAAAACTTATAAAATACTTGAAACAATTTATATTTAATTGTATGCTGTTTATATTTTTCTGTATATATAGGATGTTGTGTCAACATATAGGTCAGTATGACGGATGGCCAACTTGTTTTCCTGGCTGAAGCGTATGTTTGGTTACGGACTTACTACAGTATACTAATACGCAAATCGGTTTATACACATTTTGTTCAGTAAAATTGTAGAATTCGTTTTATAAGCGTATATTTCATCATGTCTGTGCTAAGTCCACCTTCATGCTTGCATACCTCCCAGCGAAACAAATAGGCAACCAATTGTATTAACTTATATGTTGATGCAATACTCTGTACTGACGCAGTGTATACATTGAGCCTCGTATCTGCCCAGGTTTCATTATGTATTTCTACTACGGCATCAAGCACAGCAGTTTGGAAGAGGCGAACACATCGGAGAATGTCGATGACGGCGTCGTCGGCGGCATGGCAGGCACAATCGAATTAACCGTGACCGATCACCAACAACAGCAGGTCCAACAGAAACTTTATATGACGGCCGATTGCAATATCTATGAGGGCCAGCAGCTGGACGCGTTTGGTCAGCCAGTTTTTGGTAACACAAACTTCGGCGGTACGCCAAATCTGCGCGCCGTTCATCAACAACAACAGCAGCAGAGACAGCAGGGGGCGAGCCGCATCGACCAAACAGTGACGAGCAACCTGTTCATCGATCAGGAGAGCTTCCCTACTTGGGACGATTGAACGCGCCGTGACGCAGCGCAGAGCGGATATTTACGTATATACGAATAGAAAGATAGAAAGGATATTATAAAACGCTTGACATGTTCGCGCGCGCGACTGGCATCGGACAATTACCGGTGAAATCAGACCTTTCGGAGATCGCGCGCTAGGTCGCTTGCAGTGGCGGTCATAGCGTGGAAAAGGGAGAGGGAAGTCGAGGACGATCCGCGAGATCGTGGATCGGCGCAAGCGACGAACTTCGACGGACGATCGAGGATGGAGCACGACCTCGGTGTGGAAAATGAGCGGGAAAGCGTCCGAAATAAGTCGAACGGCCATCCTTGTAGAAACAATTACTTCATCGTTGACCAGATGATGTATGTTCAATGCATTATCCATTATCACGAATCGCTTGAAACTTGTCGGAAGTTAGGAGAGAGGGAGAACGAGTTCAAAATAGAAAACAAATAATGCCTGCGAAATGGGCCGCTGATCCATCGTTGGGCGTTTTCCTTCTCTCCTTCTCTTTCTTTTTTAGGCGTCTTTCCGGCATATTTTACACTTTCGTCCACTTGAAGGAAATACGCGAAAACTAATATTTTCGCAATCTCATTGATTTGAGGTGATTTAATCGTCTCCTCAGACGAGTAAGTATATTATCTATTTGCATTTCTCATCGATTGCTTGGTTGTTCCTGACTGAGTTTCGCGTTTGTTTCACAAGATTGTGCAAATATTCGGAAAAAAATTAACTGCTTTGCAAAAACGTTGCCGCTCTGCTTATAATGCTGTTAATGATGTTGTTTTTGCTGCTGCTCGCTCTCGATCGTTCGTGTTCGTAAAACTGACGTCCCTCGCAAAGTACAGGATCGTCGGAAAGACATTTGATCAATGTTACATCAGCGTGATGGGAGGAAAATAGAGAGAGTATGGAGTTGACCGAGATCCACGATTCTTCGAGGATTGAATTTGTTGACTACTATTTGGAACAAATGTAGCAAATAATTTTGCGGCAATATTTATTATCCTAGTTATATAGTACCATCGTTGATGAAGTCGCACGACGATGAGGCGGTAGGGCAGAAAGCGAAACGGACCGAAAGATGGACGATAGATATGCGCAAAGAAAGGGAAGCTCAGTAGGAGAAAATGATAAGACCGTTACCATTAATAGTATAAGGCGAAAATTGTGTTTTCCAAGAGAACGTTCTAACTGCTAATATAAGTTTAAATTTATTGCTAGTCCGTGAATGGCGAACGAATGCGAGAGGTGAGTAAGACTGTATCGTGGAGCAAAAGAGTGACTGAGGAACACACGAGAGAGGACGCGCGAGAGCGAGAGAAGGATAGAGAGGGACGCAGGAGAGAGAGAGAGAGAGAGAGAGAGAGAGAGAGAGAGAGAGTATTCGAGTAAATCCGTAGAAAAGAACACTTTAACGAAAAACCAAAAAAAATGTGACATCATCTTGCCTAACTTTAGTCTTTCCCAAATGAGAGAGAGAGAGAGAGAGAAAAAAGTATAGTCTAACATATATTATAATCGTATATCTAAGCTTACTACAATACATTCGTCTTACCTCGTGTAAACTCTTTGATTATTAATTTACACGCAATTTGTATAAATTATCTAGAACTTAAGCACGTCGCCTCTTAACGGACGAAGGATTCAAGTGAGTACGATTAATTCGATTAGAGACGGTTCACCGCAAAAAGAAGGAGTAGACGTGTTAAAAAAAAAGAGGATCGACAAGAGAAATTTCTTTTAATGAGAGTCGTGGTGCTTCAAACTCCAGAATAATCAGGCATCGAAACTTTAATGAATGAAATTGTTAAACTTCCTTCCACGCTCTTATTAGGTTGTTGCAGATGAAATAACCGTTTTCGAATTTAAACTTTTATTCGACAAATTTTATATACATATTGTCAATTGAAATAGTCTCCATTCACCTCAATACACTTCTCCCAATGCGATGTAAGCGCATAAATGCTTCTCATGTAAAAATTAAAAAAGCGAGATGCATGAAATTCATTACATGCACATTTTACGTAATTTTCTGTATGGAATATTTTTCACTTAAAAAGCCATCCAGATGCTCAAACAAATGATAATCTGTTGAAGAAAAATCAAGAGAATAAGGAGGGTCAGAGAGAACTTCACATTTGTATTCTGCTAATTTTTTTACAATATGTTTTGCAACATGCGGCCTAGCATTATCACAGAACAAATATACAACGTCTATTTAATAACGCCAGCTACAATACACAGTTTTTCCATTACAACGTAAATATCTTGGCAGTATTTATCAGTATTAGTAGTTTCACATTTTTTCAAAAACAAAAAAACAATACCCTAAACAGACTACCATATAGACACCAAAACCTTATGTAGATGAAAATTCAGTTTTGACATGTATTTCGGAACTTGGTCAACATCTAACAATTGCGCAGAATGTCGACGACCGTTATAAAGAATCCACTTTTTATCACACATTACTGTTTCATTTAATATTTCCTCATTATTATCGGAAAAGCAAAGAAGAGCTAATTTCTATGCGGCAAAGTTTGTTTGTTTCAGTCAATTTAAGTGGTATTGGCTTGTTAAGTTTTTTACTTTCCCCATGGTCTTGAGGTGTCTGGAAACAGTCGAATAGTGATTGTTGATACCGAATGCAATATTTCGAACTAATAAACGCGAGTCTGATTAAACTGTGTCTTACAAAACATTATCATCAATCACTGATAACACATGGCCGCTCGATAAATTGTTGAAGTTTCATTAGCCTGAAACTACGAATTAATATCTGATAGTTTAATCACTTACAAAATTTTCCCCACAAACAATGTTTCGCTCTGCCTCGGTCTTATTATGACCAAGTTTGAATTCGTGCAAGAATATTATCCTCATTTACTTATTTTCCATATAGAAAAAACAGCGATTTTCAACGATGTAAACAATATGATAAAAGTATGGTTATGCGTGCGCATTCACGTGAGAAGTATATACTTTTGAAATATGACATATCCACAACGACAGCTGCATAAAAAAAGCTGAAGTATTTAGCAGGGAAATTTGAAATATTAAAAACAGCCATTTCATTTACAACAATCTAACAGAATCAGTATATATGTATACATATACATATACATATATATGTATACATATACACAAAATATCTGAAATTATTTTCGGGATACATTGTGTGCAAGTAGAAGGAATGAAATTGAATAGAAAAATCATGTATTATTATATTATTTTGTTCATATATTATTTTGCAAAATTCATAATAATTAATGAGGAATTAACGAATTTGAAATATGAGCTAATGATCGCACAAAAAAAAATAGGCTGGATTCTACAAGGGCGGTCTGATAAGTACTTAGCCTACAAAAGAAAAACGAAAATTTTGGAAAAGTGACGATTTATTTCTCAACACAGTCTCCTTTTAGCTCGATACACATGACCCAGCGATGCTCCAACTTCTTTAACCAATCTGAAAAATACGTTTTCTCGAAGGCCTTCTGCAAAGGCCTCCGTGGCGGCGATGACCTTCTCATTTGACTCAAATTTCTGCCCGGCGAGTGACTTTTTCAAGTTTGGAACAAAAAATGTCGCACGGGGCAAAATCTGGAGAATACGGCGGATGGGGCAGCAGTCGTAGTCCAATTCGACTAATTTGGCCGAATGAGGAGGTCATCTCCGCCACGGAGGCCTACTTTGCAGACTTCGAGAAAACGTATTTTTCAGATGGGTTAAAGAAGTTGGAGCATCGCTAGGTCAAGTGTATCGAGCTAAAAGGAGACTATGTTGATAAATAAATCACCACTTTTCCAAAATTTTCGTTTTTCTTTTGTAGGCTAAGTACTTATCAGACTGCCCTCGTATATAAAGAAAAGCAGCCTACTTCTGAAGGTATATTTAGTTACAACAGGTATCAACTGATAGCGAAAGGCGTGTTTCTGTTCAGCGTGCAGCCTTGTGTCATATGCCGCTCGCTACACGCAGCGTTACTTTTCTTCTAAAAATCAGTTGTTACTTATTGTTACTGAGAAATTTTCAGAAATAATCCATTTTTCTTTGTTCATTTTTCTTAATATATGACCTGACCTACTCTTTCTCTTATACTCATTAGCTCATGCAGATTAATGAATTCCGCATTAACTGTTGTGGATTTTTTAAAATGGTACATGACTTTAGCATTCAATTTCATTCAATTTCGTTCTATTTACATAATACGGATTCCGAGAAAGGTTTCATGCACCCATATACATACATACATACATACATACATACATACATACATACATACATACATACATACATACATACATACATACATACATATATATGGGTCATTCCATGTGAAAGGGGTACGCTCAAAAATTAAATTTGATCAAAACCTGTGGCAATCGGTAGTACTATTTTAGAAAATATTTGTCGAATTTTTTCGGATTTTTTGACCAACACCATGAGCTTCTATGGCTGTCATAAAATTCGAATTTTTGCTTCGACTACCAGTTTCTTAATTCTCGTCGTCGTCGTCGTGCAAATAAAAAAAATCTGAAACCATTGTAACTTTATAGCATTTTTCCCGTAGAATCTAAAAAAAATATTTATAAAATTTTAGGGGGTAGTTTTCACCCTTATTTTGAGATTTTAAAGTTTAAAATCGAAATTTCGCAAAGTACGCCACCTTCGATTTTTTTTGTTTTTTTTATTTTATTCCTTTTTAAACTTGCTTTCGATTAAGTCATGTCTCATGATGGTAATCGACCTGGAACAGGTCCAACATAAGGCCCAAAGGCAAAAATCCACCTTTTTACCGTTATATCCCAACCCTCAAGACGGTTGGGCCTTATATATATATATAATCTACTATATATACATACATACATACATACATACATATATATATATATATATATATATATATATATATANTATATATATATATATATATACACATGGTAGTTTGAAAAGTTTGGTGAATTTCCTTAAAATAACGCCAAAATTCTTTAAGTGACATCATTGTTGATAAACATTATTCTTCAAACAATCTCTGTCAAAATTTCAGCCTAATACGGTGCGTAGTTAACTTTTGATTTATGGTGGCCATTAAAATTTTCTACTTTTGCATTTGCCAACAATAGAAAAAAAATGATTTCCATATTGTCAAAAAACATTTTTATTTGATGAAGTTAACAGACGTGCATATTAAAGCTGAATTAAATGGTGTTCATGGGGATTCTACATCAGCGTTAAAGACTGTTCTTTTCTGGATAAATGATTGTAAACGTGGCCAAACATATACTGAAGATGAATCGCGTTCCAAATGCCTAACTGAGATCCTCACCGAGGAAATCATTGAGAAAAACCCATGAGTAATAGAAGATCACCGAACTTATATATGCGAGATTGCTGAGGCTGTAAGCATTTCAACTGAACGGGTGCACAATATCCTTCACGAAAAATCGAATATGAAAAACTGTCTGCGCGATGGGTACCGTGATTGTTGACTGTCGACCAAAAATATATTCAAATAGACACTTCGACGCAGTGTTTGGCAATATTAAGTCGCATTCCGAAAGCCTTTTTATGTTGATTCGTTATTATGGAATCCATAACCTCAAATCAGAGTCCAAACAGCAATCACAACAACAACTTGTGAAAGTGTACCAAAAATGGTGAAGACTAATTTGTCGGCTGGGAAAGTAATTGATATTTTTTTGGGATTCCCAAGAAATCATAATGATTAACTACTTGGCAAAAAGTATGATAATAACAGGTGTTAACAGAAATCTATTCCTGGACTGTTTGAAACACAAGTTGAAAGAAAAATCAAGATTGGCGCGAAAAAAAGTGTTTTTCAGGACAATGCTCTGTCTCAAACATCGACCGTCGCAATAGCAAAATTGCATTCAATTGTATTTAATTGATTTGGGTTTTGAATTGGTTCCTCATGCACCATATTCTCCGGATTTAGCCGCATGCGACTTCTTCCTGTCCCCAAAGTTAAAAATTTGATTTGGTAGGAAAAAATTTTCCGTCGAATCAGGATGTCATCGCCACTGTCAATCACAATTTTGCAGAGCTTGACGAAACCTATTTTTCAGACAGTGATGAAAAAATTAGAAAATCGCTGAAGCAAGTATGTAACCATCAAAGGAGATTATGTTAAGAAATAAAATTGATTTTTTCCAAAAAAATGTTTTACTTGTTTTTTTACCAAATTTTCAAACTACCTTTGTATTGAGATAAAATTTCGAAGAAGGACGGAAGGGAGCAAAATGTCCTTTGGTTCTCACAGACAGGATAATCTTTACGGTTCTTTTCATACGTGATTTGATTTCACGTGGACAAGTTTTCTCATCGATCAATTTTTTAATCCGTTTGATCTCTCATAATCGGATTAATGAATAGAACGGTTAGAAGAGACGATGCTAGATAAAACTTCATTTTGATGTACATATTCGGTGTTTCAAGAAAAAGCGTTTTCTCCACGTACGTGCACAAATCCCTTGTGCTTCTCTGTCCGCTGGTGTGTTCCGCGCGATGAATCGAGGATAGCCTTCAATTCTCCCGAGTAATTAAGGTCGGGAAAATGAGCGTCTGTTTCTCCAATGCAAACGAATACATGTACGCTGGAGCCTCTTCATTACTTACTTATTTATAGAGAGAGAAAACATGGAATAATCGCCTCTAATTAACTCTAGTAAATCCGATTCAATTCCGTCGATGTGAAATGGCTAGGAATATACGCGAGAATACCCAAATTGCCTAATCGTCGCAATTATACTGGCAATTAACGCTGATATTGCAGACGCGGATATTAATTCCGCTGATCGATTAGCACGTCAAATGAAAAACCCATTTCACGCACGTCGCGACACGCATTTAGTTACGTATATTTTATATAAGTTTCGAGAGAACGTTACGGGGGCGCACGACACACGAGTGCGAAAAAACACGAAGAGGTGCAACATGATGTTTATCAATTCACGACACTGCGAAACGATCGGGCAATGCGATTAGTTGGCGTGCGACTCGTCATCGGGAATTTGTCGCGTAAGCGTGAATCATCCCATCGTGTGTTTCAAGTCGGACATGCGGCAAAAATGCAACCGTGACATATAAATTATCTCCGTGAAATTTTTCGATTTCTTATTCCTGATATTCCTCAATTTCTAATCCTTGAAATTCTATCATTTTAACTATTAAAATTATTTTTAATTTTCACAAAGTATTTTATTTGCTTAGTTTATTATTAATTTATTCTTTTATTTTTTTCTCACTTATTCTCTCGTTTTATCTTTATATAAAAACAAGAAAATTAATTTTTCAATTGTCCTCGTTGTCGCGTTATGGAGACACGCGCTGTGCATACTATTCGATATTCGATTGTGCATCTTCCAAAGCGTTAACCGCTTAAATAGGCGAGATCGTTAGCAGATAAAGACTATTACTCGGAAATCGCTTTCGTGTACTATATTTCTTCCGGTGTTTATTTTATTTTCATCCAACTGCTTCATCGCATTATCTTGTCAGAAGGATGCGTCACGGAAATCGCTCCGAAACTATTGAGATCGTCCGACGTATCTCTCTTTCTCAAATGGACAGAATTTGTAGATACGCTTGATTGTAGTAGTATCGACACAACTGAAAAAAAATATTGCATTCGCAGTCAAGAAGAAACGGCGATTGAATATCAATTGTCGATTAATTGTCTCCGACGGAGCACTCGTCGCTCGATAGAAACATCAACTGAGAATTCACGTCGAGGAATCAAATTATTGCACAATAACTGTTTATCGTTTCAAAAATTCTGATTCTTAAAAGTATTAAATTTTATTCATAAATTATTTTGGATTTTCATCTTAGAGAATTACATTATATTTTTATTCATTTCTTCTTTATCGCTTTACTTATATGTGCTTCCTCCAAAAATAAAATTTCTCCTCAGTCAGAGCATTTCAGTAAACATTTCGATATATCGACTAATTATTTTAATCATCAAGACTAGAAATCGTATTATCTTTATATACTCGTACATCAGTGAATAAATATTTTTGCAAGTTCGAGGAAAATACTTTTTAAAATTAACTTGTTACTATTACTCATTGCCCGTAGAAAAAAATTAAGTTATCACTAATGATATATTTTTTTTTTAATATCTCGTCATTGTTACTCATAAAATAACGAGTAGTCACAATTTCTATTATTTTTTAAATCAAGTTTGGAAGATCTTTCTTTACAATTCGTTGCCGCCCATTCCGCATAGGGGAGAGTTATTTAATATTAGTTACTTAAATAGCACTTAATCATTTTTTTCTGTAAATTTTGGATGTAAGCGATATGATAAATATATAAAATAAATGATCAATGAAGTACATAACCAAAACTTTAAATTACATTGTGCGTTTTCTATATAATGTAAACATTAAAAAAATACTTTAAGTATTTTTACAATTTCTGCAACTCTTCCCTACTAAATATTCTACATGTATTCTTCTATATATATTATATATTCTATATGTGTAAAAAATGATAAAAGTATTGATTACACTCATTACCGTTATCCAAAAGATGTAATTTTTTTACAGTGGCTAACGAAGAAATAACACCAAATCACACATTATTAAGAAAAAAATTTGTAATTGTAATGGCATTGCAAGTAGCAAGTTATTTCTCAATCTCAATATTTTGGTTGATCAAAATCATTATAAAACTTGATTTGCAGAATGCGATACAGCATTTAAGTGATCCACAATGATGAAGGATTACCATGCCTCTTGCTTGATTTCCCAATCGAGATCCGTCAAACAACATTTTACAGAGATAATTCACAAAGGAACCGATGCCCGTGTCGAAATCTTGACTCTATAATAAACTTTTAATTCTAGATCAAAGTAAAAATTAAGGAAGCAAGATAAGTTCAATTTCATTTCTAATAATAAAAGTTATGTTTATTGATCCACCTGATGATATCTTAAGCCAGACCTACAATAAATGTTGTAAACCTTAAACTGTAAAATATTAAACAATTCTAATCGATTATTCTTCTCAACATTCGACTGTGATTGGTCAATTTCTTATGACTTGAAGTTTATTACCTTATTGTAGATATCGTTTTAAATTTCCGTTCTTTCCGTTTTACCTTCAAAATGCTAAAAAAATAGCATTAAAGTGTAAAATATATAAAATTAAATGTTCAAAAAAGAAATTAGCAAGTGTTGGTCCATTAAAATAGATTTTTGTTATTTTATGGGCCGTTTAAATAGGAGCAAAATATCTTTGAGTACATCAGAATAGCATCAAAATTTTGATTCGAACGTTTGCGTAAATCCTTTTTCATTTAAGATTCATATGGAAATTCCGAGTACAATTTTGAGAACGACATTGCTCGGGTGGTGAGAAACTCGTGTAGTAGCGATTCGCGCGGCGTATACACAGTGTACAGATTACCATCGCAAATCTGGGGACAGTGACGGCGAGTCGATCGTTTTGTGTGCCAAGCTTGGCACATAAATTGATTTGAAAATCAAAAGGAGAAATATTCGACACGTTACGGGGGTTTCATTTGTCTAGCTTTATATTATCTACATATTGATCGGTGATTCTTTTACATATCAATCTGCGTATTCGCGACGAAGATGCGAAGGGCTAGTTGCGTAGCGTTGTGTGTGATTATAGTTAGCTGCGCTCTACAAAAAGCGCATGTTTACGAGACGTTCCGATTATGTATATTAATATCTATACACAAGACTGTTCGATATTTTAGGCGTTATATATGTAATACACACACACGCGCGCGCGCGCGCGCGCACCCACACACACACACACGCGCGCACACACACACATGCATGCGCATACAGACACACATGCAGATAAATAAGATGCCGATAGATTCGCGCTTGTGCTTTGTGTAACGAAAATGTCAACTTGAAATCCATTCCCGGAATAAATTTTGACGGTGGGAAACTTACACGGAAAAATTACCTCTGTTCATGCAATTGAATAGAAACCAGACGAAAACTCGGTAATAAGAAATGAAAACTCAGTGAAGAAAAATGATATCTGTTACCGCGACCGAGAACATTCGTATAAATATTCAGCCTTGTTAAAACTCAATATAGACAATTGAAAGCAATTGATCGAGTAGAAATTTCTTATAGGAATCTCTATATTCTTAAAATTTAGACGAAAGCTCAATTGAGTTTTCGTCTGCTCCCAAGGTAAATACAAATTCAGTTGCATCAAGAAAGTTTTCTTGTACATGGAAAAGAATCTCCAGTCCTGGAATTAAAGAGGAACCACATGAAAATTCGGTGACAAAAAATGATATTTCTGTTACCGCGATCGAGAATATTCGTGTCAAGATTTATCTGCATTAAAAATCAGTTGAAGCAACTGAAGACAATTATCTATGTAGATTCTTCCTACAGGAATCTCTGTTCCTATAACCTAATTTTCATTTGGTTTCCATGCAACAAAAAATTCAATTTTAACAGCGGATTTGCTTTTTCTGTGTATTTTCCATTTATAACCGACAACAAGCATTAATTGAATGGCGTTTTAACTAGTGTTGATAACTTCAAGTGAAGAAGAAATTGTTTTTAATGATCTCATTCATTCCATTGGACACGGAGCAGAGGCGTGAATCAAAAAATCTTAATTCGTGTAACAGAATGGGGGTCAGACGAAAACTCGGTGACAACAAATGATATCTCTTATAGCGATCGAATATATATTCGCCTGAACATTCGACTGCATTAAAAATTGGTTGTAAAATTGTAAAAATTGGCAACTGAGAACAATTATTTATGTAAAAACCATTCTATTCCTACAATCAAACTGTCGTTGGTTAGACAACAGATGATCAATTATATGAGCCAAATTCTTTCCTGTTCCACACGGAAGAAGAAACTTAGTTCCTTCAGCTGAACAGTGACCAGGTGAAAACTCAGTAGTGAAAAACAATATCTTTGTTGCCAAAACCAAATATGTACTCATCTGAATATTCGGCTTTGTTAAAACTTAATAAAGACAATTGTAAATAATTAACTAAATAGAAATCTTTCTATTCTTATTACTGAGTTTTCGTCGGGTCAGTAGACCATTGAAAATCAATTACACGAGCCGAGTTTGTCTCTTATTCTAAGTTTACAATGTAACGATATAACTGTTCCTCTTCTTTCCGTTTGGAAACTCTGACCCTTGTAATAATGTTGCTGATATCTTAGGAAGTGTTCAATCGCACCTGATCTACATCACCTTAATGTCGCCATCAAAAATTTGCTTGTCACAAGTATGATTTATGATCTGAGCGTATCCACGATGTTCTTACGAAACAAATATCAAGCGACACTAGAGCAGGTTATTAGTTACATAAACTAGAATTTTGGATCTACAATAGTAAGTTTTAACTTTTTGCTTTGGGTAATAAAATATAATATAATTTACAGTAAAAGACGTTTTTGGTGCTATCAGAATTATAATAACACTTAAATATTTGGTATTGCAATATCTGGTAGCACTGAAAACGCTTGTTGTTAGAAATTACGTTAGAATTTAGTGCTCAACCTTCTACATCTATTGTAGGTCCAGTCTTAACCTTCCTGAGACGGCATGTTTTGCCGAACGATTTCGGAATTTCGTGCACTTGAACGCACCGAAATCGACGTGAAAATCTCTCGAAGCAAAGTTCCTACGAATCGCGATTTAATTGTAGTAGAATTGTACGTATTGACACGTCTTTCTTTCGTTCACGGTGACGTGATTTGTATGCGATTCGTGAGCAAAATTACAATGTTCCAGATATCTCTACTTGTTTGTATCCATCCGAAGCATATAGCCGTCCGTGTCGCGACGTCGCTGCGATGCTCGATGACGGGCGGAGTTAACTCTAGGAAGAAACAGTGGCTGTATACATCTCTCCAGACGTTAGACGAAAAATCTTTTCCTTAAAACGGACAGGAGGATACGGCGATAAAACGGGCGGAGGAAGTGAAGCAGCCATGCCATTTTCTAACACGTTCCGTGTCAAATTAATTTTATTTGATATCTAGTGGATCTACATTCTACTGTTATGAGTTAAATTTTATTTGTCAAATAATAATGTGTCATGTAATAATAATCAAAGTACTTTATGACCATATTTCATTTTGGAAGTAAAATCACATCAAATTGGCCTAAATGCAACTGAAACAAATCTGGGCATCTATTATGGAAATGTTCGAAATCATTTTCGTTAGAAATTTTGGTTATTCCCTAAATTTTCTCTTGTACCTTATAGGAAATATTTTATAAAGAATATTTTAGCGATTTCTATCAGAATTGATTTGGAATTGTACCATAATAAGTGCCTCAGCATGAACGGAAAAAGTATACTATTCAAGAATTAAATTAAATTATTAATAGAAATGTGGCTTATTGCTACATGTGTTATAATGGTACGTGCCACATTGATATGGAACGTGTTAAAAACGAAGAGAAAATTGCGTTGGTATTATAGAGAAATAACCATTGCGTTTTATCGTTTAATTTCTTCAGGGGCAAATTTATCGAAATCAGAAAAAAATGATTTAATTTTAAAGCGTCGTATATATCATATTAATCAATCATGCCTGGAAAACAAAGTTTGGTTAAATTCACTTATTAATGAACAAACCAAGCATGTTTTAGTTAAAAAATGCAGAATTTCTGATTCTTATGACCGAATTCGGCTGTTATCACCGAAAATTCATTGACAAGTAAATTTTATCAAATTTACTTTCTCGTGTGTGACGATATTTTTCTTTTACATGTAGAATTTCTAGTAAATTATGTTTATTCACAATAATGATCATTATATTCTACATATAATGTTCAAATTATCAAAAAAATTATATACTTCATTTGAAAAATATACATACGAGGTCTATTCAAAAAGTATCGCGAATTTTGTGTTTTTTCAAAAATTATTTATTTATTCATGAATATCTATTTTGTCTCCTTCAAAGCAATCCCCATCAGATATTATACACTTGTGCCAACGTTTTTTCCAATCCTCGAAGCACTTCAAAAAATCATTTTTTGTGATCTTGTTTAGCTCCTCCTTCGATGCCGTTTTTATCTCCTCAATCGTAGCGTAGCGTCGTCCTTTCATACGCCTCTTCAGTTTCGGGAACAAGAAAAAGTCACAGGGGGCCAGGTCTGGGGAATACGGTGGCTGCGGCATCATTCGTGTGTTGTTTTTGGCCAAAAATTCGCGCACAAGCAACGATGTGTGAGCATCGCCGTTTCGCGGCGACCCGTCTCATGCCCAAATCATTAGTAAAAATCGAATGGCACGAGCCAATCGATATGTTTAGGTCCTCAGCAACTTCTCCAACGGTAATTCGACGATTGGCCAATACTATTTTCTTCACTTCATCAATGTTTTCGTCTCTTGTTGACGTGCTCGGGCGTCAGGCATGCTCTTCGTCGTTCACATCTTCTCGACTCTCTGAGAACATTTTGTACCACCGATAAACGTTGCTTCGATCCAAGGTAGGTTCACCATATGCCTCAGTCAACATCCGGAATGCGTCCGCGCACTTAATTTTGTTTTTCACACAAAATTTGATACAGATTGTTTGATCCATTTTTTGGAATAGGCTAAAATCGAAGACGAGCCAAAACACGTCCAAGCAAAACAGCTGTCAAAGATAAACTGAATATTCAAAATGGCCGAACTTGTCAGCATAAGTGAGGGACATGAATACCAACATAACGCCACAAAAAAATCGAAAATCGAATATACGTAACCCGCGGAAATTCAAAATTCGCGATATTTTTTGAACAGACCTCGTATGTGTATCAGTATCATTGAAGAGATTAATGTCACTTGACTGACTGAGAGAAATTTCATTAAAATTAAAGTCATTTTTGGTAACACAACTTATCTTCTTTTGATTTTAACCTAAGATTTAATAGTACGCAGAGACAAAAAATTCGTAGAATTACCGTGATACAATGAACTTATTTATAAGTGATACAATGAACTTATTTATAAGTGATACAATGAACTTATTTATAAGTTTATTGTATCACGTTAATTATCTAGTGAATCAATTTCGTTTATCAAAACAAGGAATTCTGTTCCTTTGAACGAAAATACGTTTGATTCGTTTATTGTCAAAATAATTCAGTCAATCTTTTCCTCTTGTAACAATATGCGTGTAAAATCATTATCATTGACGCTATAGTAACACTTACTGAAAAATGAAAAACAGTTATTGAAAAGTAGTTTCCCGACTATAATTTTTTTACTCTTTCGATTATAATTACGAATACCAAAATTTTTTTCTCATTGCACCGAAATACCACGAATTGTGTTCAATGAGTCCATGCGTAATATTAGATTCTAACGTTAGATATTGATTTGTTCACTTGTAAATAAAATAATATGAGAACGTTACGATTAGCGCGCTTTCTTTGCGCTCTCTTCCGCCCGTCAATACAAGTGTGCTGTCTACGCGAACAGTACGCTATCAGTAGATGAATAATCGAGATACGTTGCTCGACAAGCATCGATAAGCAAATTGGACTGCGCGAGAGATAAGTATTTTTTTTAGGAAAATGATTAAAAAGTACGCAGCATTTCGCCCTTTGCTTTTTTAGTTAATCTCTCGAATTCTTAGATAGGAGGAAATGGCCTATTATACAAGGCGGCGGGGCATATCGAGGTACAAAATGTGAGGTGAGTCCGAGAATTGTCCTGGCAGGGATCTTTGCTTGATACAAAAAAGAAGAACCGAGGCGGCGTGGGCGACTCGGTGAAAATGCACGAAAGACGCATGAAGAATACCCGTGGGACCCACGAGAATCCTGTGGATATTCCTGCGTGTTTTGGACGTTCGCTCGTTTCCACAGTCGATTAATTCGACGAAGCATGTTGTATCAAGATTTGCGGAATTCGTACATATCACATGTGTACCTTAAAACCGCGGCAACTCAAAATACTTTAAGGGTTCGCGGATGCGTTATCGTAAAAATTGAATATTAGGCTTCCGCGAGGAAGTACGATGAAAGGATAAATGTCGCGCCGTCAATAAGAAAAAAGAGGAACTGGATCGTTTCTTCATCGGAAACGTGTCTTTAATGAAATAAAGCGATGTAATTAATCAAATGTAGCAATGTTATTTTATTTTACATTTAAATCAAATGTTATTTTTATATTCAATCACTTACATAGTTTGAGGTGAACTCCATCTCTCTTATTTCAATAATTTTATTTTTCAAGAAATACTAAACACTGTTATTGACATTTCCATTGGAAGTGTGATATGATAAATTGTAAACGAAATAACAATCGGTGACTAAGGAACAGTTTATTTTTAGTATGTATCTTGTGAACGTTCAATAGAAAAGATATATTGTCTGGCAACAAAGCGCTCAGAATGAAATCGATTCAAAAACTACACTTCTATAAAGAAAATTTAATTTAATTTTCGAACAGTAACTTTTTCAAGAGTGATATAAGCAGTCACGTTAACGCACATCAATCTTGCTTTTAATATAATTTTATGTACAGAAATATCCATAAATTATTTAAAAAAATATTATTATAGCTAACTAAAATATAACAATCCGTCACATATAGAAATCAGTACAAGCTTTAAAAATATTTTAAACTAGGGCTCGGTATTATTGGCACATTTCGGACCGATTTCAGACGCGAGGGCTACGGTTCCTATATTTATCGCTTAATTTTCAGCGGCCAAGCCGCTGAATATATATATATATATAAAAATATAAAAATATAAAAAATAAAAAAAATATAAAATTTTAGGGGGTAGTTTTCACCCTTATTTTGAGATTTTAAAGTTTAAAATTGAAATTTCGCAAAGTACGCCACCCTCGATTTTTTTTTAAATTTTATTCCTTTTTAAATTTGCTTTCGATTAAGTCATGTCTCATGATGGTAATCGACCTGGAACAGGCCCAACATAAGGCTCAAAGGCAAAAATCCACCTTTTTACCGTTATATCTTAACCCTCAAGACGGTCATAATCAGGTTTGAGGTGTATTCTTAGATTTTGAAGGTCGCTGATAACGAATCTGAAGTCAGATTTTTGGGGAAAGGTGGATTTTTGCCTTTGGGCCTTATGTTGGGTCTGTTCCAGTTCGATTACCATCATGAGACATGACTTAATTGAAAGCAAATTTAAAAAGAAATAAAATAAAAAAAACAAAAAAAAATCGAAGTTGGCGTACTTTGCGAAATTCCGATTTTAAACTTTAAAATCTCAAAATAAGGGTGAAAACTACCCCCTAAAATTTTATAAATATTTTTTTCAGATTCTACGGGAAAAATGCTATAAAGTTACAATGGTTTCAGATTTTTTTTATTGGCACGACGACGACGACGAGAATTAAGAAACTGGTAGTCGAAGCAAAAATTCGAATTTTATGACAGCCATAGAAGCTCATGGTGTGGGTCAAAAAATCCGAAAAAATTCGACAAATGTTTTCTAAAATAGTACTACCGATTGCCATAGGTTTCGATCAAATCTAATTTTTGAGCGTACCCCTTTCACATGGAATGACTCATATATTTATATATATATTTTATAAGTCTACTTTTTTTCTTTTGTAATTAATATCTTACGATATAAAATCCCGTTGTTCTGAGAGATTATGTGTTTCATTTTTATGTATTTTTAGTCGAATAGGCTTATTGGAAAAACCATTTAAAAAAACGCATCAACAATAGTACCTCACCAGTGATGGAAATTTATCTTCAAAGT
>NW_014555324.1:0-161908 GCF_001313825.1 Dinoponera quadriceps
CGCATGTAAAGAGAATGCGACATTTCATACGCACCAACCTAATATTTTAAAAAATAACCAATCTTATCTTTCGAACAAGTTATGTAGATAGTCGAAAATAGCTGACTAATATGTGAATTTTCCCGTAATCAAATTACGAAATGGAATCCTGCTTTGTTAATTTCGTTCTCAAATACGTATAATATAATAATATAAAATAATAGCAGAAATAAATAAATATATGATAAATATATTCATTAAGTGATGATCTTTCATTTGCTATAAATATGAGGTAAGCGAATCTATCGATATTTGAAGACATGAAAGCGAAGGGAATTAAGACAACTGAAATATACGTGCTAAATTTACACTAATGTTAAACATAGCAAACGTTCCAAAAACGTAGCTCTCATTCGTATAATAATGTAGATAAGAAATTCCTATTTTTAATCCAGAAATATACTGAAGATAGCACGAGTATTACACGACACGAGATGATGCTTAATCTCTCGCTCTCTCTCTCTCTCTCTCTCTCTCTCTCTCTCTCTCTCTCNCGAAGTTTAATCATTCATTCTCGGGAATGAACGCAATAGATTCAGCAAACTGATAGTAGAAACACGATGGTCGAGGAGAGAAAGATCCTAAACGGTCGTTCAGCAAATATCTATATTGCGAGTATTGATGCGCGAAGATAGTAACAAACGATTTGCTACCAGCAAAAAAATTTTTCTCCGTAAGAATAACGAGATTTATTATGAATTTCCACATGTTGATTAGAGTAAAGAAAGCTTTCCGCGTATGTTCGAACGTTCGAATTGTTAATCATGTTTTCATATTATTTATTCGTTTAATTTTGCTTTATCAGACGTATTTTCTATTATCGTGAATAAAGAGTTATTCTCAAATCACTTAGCTATTCCAGTTCTCTTACATCTACACCCATACTAACGCAATCAGTGCTCGCTATAGTCCAGCTCTATCGGAGCGAGAGGGTCAAAGAAGCGAAAGCTCGATAATTAGCTTTGAACACTGGCGTGTTTAGAGGCTAACGAGCGTCTATTATAGTTCACAGAACCGTGACATCAGTCATTTGCAAGACCATTCTCGTCCCTAGTGTATCGTCGCTGTCAAGAGTCTTCTATTGCACATATCACGAAGTGCACATGGATATTACATATTAAACATAATACGCTCATCGATTGGCGAGGTAAATTTACGTTATTAGAACAACACGTTTGATTACCTATTTTTTCTTTCCAGTGGTAATTATCACAATTTACCACGATAAGAAAAGTATTCGAACGTTGATTTGAACACGATTATCGATCGTAGAGAATCTTCTAATTTTCGCCGAATAAATCGTACAACATCACGTTGTCGCTGCAACTTACAGCTGTCGAGAATTATCTATACTCTGACACGATAAAATATCGCGATGTTCAGCTGTTACATTTTCTTTTATAATTCCGTCGCAATCGCGCGCACGCGTGATATATTCACTTGGGCGAAATTTAACATAAAAATTAATATAATTATATATCGTACGTGACAGTTATTATGCCAATCGATAGGTCGATAATGCACTCGGCGCGGTAAACGCGAGAAAAATGGAAAACTCACCTTTGAAGTGCCGCGTAAACCTCGACGATTTGACGTTTCACCGAATTTTCCCTTCACAGCGACGGTATCCACGTGTCTGTTGATGTCAGCGGATGAGTGTCGCGAGGTGGTCGAGAGCACGTACGGTATTCCGCGGCGGATTGCAGCTCCATCCGCACCCACCTCGCTTTATGTAACTCCCCTCTCTTTGTCATTCAGCTAGTCGTGCCGTTCGACCAATCGCGATCATGTCGCACGTCGAGATTCGCTTACCTTGTCCTGCTCTTGCGGAGTGGCGAGGTCGAGGAATGATAGCGGATACGCGATCGATACCGACCAGCCACTCGATCAGTCGCGTAGATAGCGGATGCGTTGATTTCCGCACTGACGCGGGAATTAACATGAGACTTTCGGTCAGTTTGTCGTTTCACGTGGTACGGTCGTCGGAAGAGTCGGCTCGCAATTGAATCGTCGAGAATCGAAATTTTCTAGCTAAGTGAACATTTGGCTCTTTCAAACTTCACTTGAAAATTGGGAGTGGTTATTAGCAGAGCTTTATGTAAGAATAGTGCCGTGTTCATAAGGATATTGTAAGAAGAAGTATTAAATCGATGAAATAAGCTTTCGAGTATGGCTTTAACCACCATGATGAAATGTATCTTAATCGATTTGGACATTCACGCTCGCTCAATAGAAAGAGAAAGAGAGAGAGAGAGAGAGAGAAAGAGAGAGCAGAGTAGACTTGATTGATAGTCTGAAGTAAATTCCTTTGTAAGAACTTACAGTTAACAATATATAGTAATCTTAGTGGGTAGCTAGAGCCAAAATAAAAGAACAAGTGTTAATTATAGGCAAGAGAACAATAGAGCACATAGTAATTATGCAATGTTTGAAAAATTTAAACACGCTAAATGAATAAAAGTACAAGTAATAAGACACAGTGGGTGTGCAAAGCCAAAATAATATTAGAAGAAATAGCAAATATGAGTTTACAAATAAAGCGCAAATTTAATATTATGTACGGAAGTTTATTGTAGAACGTTAACGGAAGTATTCTTTTCAAAATTTAAAAGATAGAGAGAGATGGTGTATCATAAATAGAATTGCAATATTTAATAATCGTTGGTTTTCACGTCTGACATAGTTTGTCGCGTTTCAAGTACGATGCCGTTGAAACGTGCTTCATAATTTTTAATTAGCGCCTTCGGTAGTAATGGAATTGTAAGTTGCATGAAGAAGAAGACGATGTCGCGAAGCTGAAGAGGCATAATGGTGTCTTAAGGGTGAAATTAGGGCGTCGTCGTTTAAAGCGAGATCGTTCGAAATTCGATTACAAGCGCGAAATCAAGGAGACATTCAGGCAGCAAATCTTATTACTTCGAATAAGCTGGATCCTAATTCTGATTTCGTGCGCGTACTGTCGCGAGGTCGGACGAAGCATTCAGCGCTCGTTGTCAACATTGTTGACAAGACGTCAGGCAATCTTAGGCGACCTAGAAAAATATTGCACGGGGATCGACAGAAACGATCGTTGCTTCACGTCGTGACATAGTTTGTCGCGTTTCAAGTACGATGCCGTTGAAACGTGCTTCATAATTTTTAATTAGCGCTTTCGGTAATAATGGAACTATTTCAGTAGTGTAATAATGGGACTATTTCAGTAGTGTAGTTCCAACTTCCAGTCGCCGCGCAAATCTTCACGACGACGGAAGTTTCTCCCTCGAAGAAAATGCGCGAAGCTGTCCGCAAATTTATTCACCCCCGAACTTTCATAGAATTTCGCGCGATTTCTCGGAGAAAGTTTTTACGGGGAAAGATTTCTCTAAGAAGAAACGTGGAATGGAGATTTGGCGATTTATTTCCAGAATAATAACTACGTTCCTGTCCTTTCACTATTGCTAGGGCAAATATAAAATGATATAATAGCCAGATCGACCGATGAAGGTTACCGTATGAAAGTTGTGTATACAAAACTCCTCGACTCGATCACCGATTCAACTGAATCTACCACAGCACTTATACTCTCTCGATTTTTTTACTATCGACTACTCGAAATTGTAAATTTCGCTATGTATTTTTCTTCGAATGTTGCACTATTTCGCACAACTGTTATAACAAAAGGAACCGCTCGCGATTAAAATAACTGCAAAATAAATACCGCGTTTGCAACGTGTTGTAACTTACACAATTAACCAGTTCATGATTGAAGTAGCAATCAAAGTCATCCGATTTTCACACGGTTAAACTCGTTTCTTTTCTCATGCGAGGAAAAATATCCCTATCTTATATAAATTTCGAGTCATTACGCTATCAATAAAACCGAACGTGAGAATCGCTCCGTTCGCTCGACTCCTTAATGATCGGAAATTTTATTAGTCGCAATGAGTCGTAATACGAGACTCGAAGAACGGTAATTTACCGAGACGGGAATGTTAATTCATCTAATATGTCGGCCAAGTGAGAATCGATAATAATCTCGGTGCGGCTCGGCATAAGAATGCGAAGAGAGGTAAGAGCAACTCGATATGTCTTATACGTATATATGTGCGCGTGTGTCGGTGAAAAGCCATTTCCCTCTTTTCCTCGAGGGCGGAAAAGAGGGATGAAGTGGCGCCGAGTGGTGGACCGAAGACTCGGATTTTCCTCTTTAACCTTCCGCATGTCGCCGCTCCTTCGCGTTTCCTCATCTCCCCTCCTATCTTTCCTTTTTTTTCCTTTCTTCCTCCTTCGTGCTCTCTTTTATCGCCGCGCTCCTTAAGAAGTCGACGGCGAACGGAAATGAATGTACTTTTCCCCGATGCACTGTGCCGTCGTCATGGCTACCATCGGGCTGGAGTAATCGCCGGGACTTCCCCGGAGTGTGTCGCGCGTCATATTAGGTTACTTTACGAGCGCGGGCCTAATCGCGTATCCTTGACGCAACGGGTCGCTCGAGATCGAGGAGGAAACGCGGCAACTTGTGGCTGCGATTGCCGCGGAGAAAGACCGTTCCTTCGCGAGGAGAACGGAAAGTCCCGGGAAATATTCCGGTTTTTTCGGTCTGTCATTGACTACTCACGCGGAATATGTCGGCCTGGTTCCGAATTAACGAGCGGCTGGCCGCGGACAGGTGATCACGACGCGATACCTAAGTCGAAATTTCAGCCCTACTTTAAATCTAATTTAGTCCCACGTTAAATGTGCTAAAAGTCTTCTACCGTGCTCCTTTGATGCTACAAATGGAAACTCATATTCGTTTTCTCCACCTGAAGGCTTAATATAAAATTGAAAATTGCGACTTGGGTATTTCCGCGAGCCTACCCAGCCGAGGTCGAAATCTCGCGCTTTAATTCTTCGCGGAGAAGAAAAGCTGTTCCGTCGCTGTTCTCCGGCGCTAACCTCCTTACTTTTCAACTCATGATTCGCGTTCACGTAGCGAAACTGTCAACTGCATAAAGAGCGGACGTGGGAAGCGGGCTGAGGAGATCTGACATCGCGGTCGGTGCGCGAATATATGAGTGTGCATGCACATTTTCGTAAGCAGGCTGTGCTGACGGGTCCAGTATCCCGCAGTTTCCTGATTTAGCGTGGAACATTCGTGGTGTTACTCTTGTGTCATCACGCATAACAGAGATACGCGTGAATAGACGATCATCGCCTACAAGGCACAAGAGAGCTTTTTACGATTGTTCGCGGTAAAATACAATACGGGTATTGTTCGTGACATATTACACTTACCAAACGTACAGTCGGTGTCATATGTATAATGACAAGATTATAGTGGCTCTAATTAGAACAATTTTGACCAGTTTTGAAACAACTTTTTATTTCTACGTACATATACTACATGGGCTGAAAAGTCCCGGGATTTTTAATGAAAACAAGCGTTTTTGGGGCGAAGTTATATTTATTCCTCAACATAGTTGCCTTCGAGTGCGATACACTTGGTATAGCGATTTTCCAACATTTCGATGCCCTTTCTGTAGTACGAAATGTCCAAGCCTTCGAAATACGCTTCGGTTTCCGCGATGACTTCCTCCTCATTCGATGTGAATCTCTTTCCCTGGAGGCACCGCTTGAGGTTTGGGAACAGATAATAGTCGCTGGGGGCCAAATCTGGAGAATACGGCGGGTGAGCAACCAATTCGAATCGTAATTGGTCCAATTTGGCCGTCGCTTTCAAGGACGTGTCTGATGGTGCGTTATCGTGATGGTACAGAACTGTTTTCTTCGCCATATGGGGCCGTTTTTTCTTTATTCCGTCGTTCAGTTTGTCCAATAACGCTGCATAATACTCTCCCGTAACTGTTTTTCCCTTCTGTAGGTAATCGATGAAGATTATGCCATTCGCATCCCAAAAAACGGAGGCCAAAACCTTCCCGGCCGAGCGTTGGTCTTTTGGCCGCTTTAGTCGGCTTTCGTGGCTTTTCAGCCACTCTGCAGACTGCCTATTGGATTCAGGCGTATAGTAATGGATCCACGTTTCATGCAACGTCACAAAACGTCGAAAAAAGTTCGCTCGATTACGCTGCAACAACGCCAAACCGGCCATTGAATCATCAACGCGCTGCTGCTTTTGGTCGACGGTCAGCAAACGCGGCACCCATCGCGCAGATAGCTTCTTCATATCCAAAACATCGTGCAAAATGTACTCCACCCGTTCTTTTGAGATACCTCCTTTTGAGATACGGCCTCAGCTAACTCGCGCAACTTCACTTTACGATCACTCAAAACGATTCGATGCATTTGCTTTACGATTTCCGCATTCGTAGCCTTTTTTGGTCTTCCAGAGCGAGGTGCGTGACGTTTTGTGACGTTGCATGAAACGTGGATCCATTACTATACGCCTGAATCCAATAGGCAGTCTGCAGAGTGGCTGAAAAGCCACGAAAGCCGACTAAAGCGGCCAAAAGACCAACGCTCGGCCGGGAAGGTTTTGGCCTCCGTTTTTTGGGATGCGAATGGCATAATCTTCATCGATTACCTACAGAAGGNGGTACTTGTACGACCCATTTTAAATTCACTAAACCATCGATAAACTGTTGTTCTCGAAGGAGCAGATGTGCGATAACATTTCTTCAACCATTTCATTGAATGTTCAGGAGTTTTTCCCACCAAAAAACAATGTTTGATCAATATGCGATATTCCTGTTTTTCCATTTTTTTTACGAAGGCGAAGGTAGCGACACTTAAACGACTGTAGCTTGTAAACGAATGAACGAAATGTTATGAAACTTCACACATAAACTAGTGACAGATGAACCTCTCGAAATAAATCATGTTCATTTTCTAGTGGCGCCACCTACTGAAAAATCCCGAGACTTTTCAGTCCATGTAGTATGTAAAGCTGGAACTCGTATAATTTCCGATCTAGGGAATGGTACAGTATGTATGATTGGAACTTTTTACTGCTATACAATTATAATCCTACCTATTATCACTAGAGTCGGTCGTAACACCGACTATTTAGAGAATCGATGCGAATTAAAAATCGCACTCTTCACCTTTTGCGTCTCTTCCGGGAGGAAATCAATGCTCTGAGTGAAAATATCAGTTTACAGGAAATGGACCTTCTTATGTGGCGCTATTCTTACCCCTGGTAGCGGCTACGGGAAAGCTATCGCTTAATGTAATGCATTATGCAGGAAAGCGAGATACGAGCCTCATTGTTTCAGAAAATATAAATTCGGCTGTTAGCCCCATCGCGAAGAAAAACGACGGCACTTTCCTTTATCGAAGCGTTGAATTTCCTCCGCGCATTTCTCGGATCCCCCCCCCCCCTCCTCCTGCCCCCAGGAAAGAATAAGAGCCGCGGCTTTTCTCACTTACTTTATCTACCCGCTATATTTTCGGCGTTGGATAGCCAACTGTCGAAAGATCAAAGTTACGAAAAGTGTGAGGTAACACGTAATAAAAAGATTCTTAACCCTTTCGGTACATTTGACAAGTGAGACTCGTCATCTGCTTACTTGGGCATAAAATGTATTACTTTTACATATTAATCCATATAGCGACAAATTAAATCCGTCCCATGGGCATAAAAATCTTAAAATAATTCAGTACTCAAAGGGTTAACGATCTTCGATTCGACGGCCTTCGCAACGGAAATGTATTAGGCAGGTATTTATCGCTACCGTTTGCTATGTACCATTTGTTCGTAAGAGATTAGTGGCTCGCGCTATCAAGTGAGAAGAACGAAATAAATCGTACGAAAGTAAATCAATGAAAAGCCCGAGAAGAAAATACACCGACAAGAGAATTCCATTAACCCACAATGCGGTGTCCAAGGAAGAGAGAGAGAGAGAGAGAGAGGGGGGGGGGAGGGGGAGCTCAAAGAAATGTTTCCTGATTTAAGAGGAAGACTCGCGAAAATTAAGTTTATTTCTCGCAACAAATCGCCGTCCTCCACTCTTTCGTGTGATGTCGCCGATCGTTTAATTGGCGAATCGTTCAATGCTCGACGATTAGACGGCGTATTTGATCATCTCTCTTGCGGGGAACCGTTCGGACGAGCGAACTGACGCAATTAAACGTAACTTTATCCTCCCTCCGCCTCTACCCTTTACTTGAGTAAGTTTAAAGAGAAATTGGATCAATTTCTGCTCCCGAGGAAGATGGAGGAACAATTTTACTGATTCTCGTGCTAACAATGTCGACTATTATCCGTGGAAAAATCAAATGCTCGGTGAAACAGATGCGAGAGAAGCTTGACGTTCGCTGCGGACCGACACGATCGTTTCGTAACCTAAGTACTCGATGCCCATACGTTGAGATAATAGCGGTATTATGATAAATTAACGGTTGGAGAAGTTACGCTTACGTTCTACGCGGTATCGACATTCACTACTGACGAAAAATCTGGCCGAAATAGGAGAACACTCACAAGCATTCTCGTTCATCTGTCTTTGCATTGTCTAACGTCAAAAATGAGATATTAACCGAAGAATTTCCTGCTAAAGAACGTCCGTACGTTCATACGCACAATATATCGTAGAAGTTTTTGATTATATTGTTCTCATCACGATGCAAGGTTCGTCGCATTACTTTAAAGAACGGCGATAAGCGATTTTATTCTCCACAGCGATATGCATTACTTTATTTGGTGTTATCTATTCGCTATTAGCCTCAAAATGTCTCATTCTTCAAAAATTTCCTCCGTTCACCATATTTAATTGACCAGAGGACTGAAAATAAGCGCACGTGGTAAAAACATTTTGTACTTTTGTTGAAATCGGCCCTTGTTAAAAAATTGTTGTGTGTTGTTAATTTGACATATTGTGTTTATGTTATTTCAATATTTCCTGTTGAGTTAATATTCAACATGGGTGAGTGTTAAAATAACATTAACATACTATGTACTTTTTAACATATTCCCCATGTTAAAATAACACAAAAATTTCAGTGGGCCATTTTTAACACAAAATTTTTTATTATCTATACGCTCAAATTTAGTTGAATATTCATGAATAAATACATTTTTTCTTAGAAACATTCTTTTTAGGTTCAGCTCTTCCACATTTTAACCTGAAATTGCAGTGAGATTATCGCGACACAAGACTCGTGCAATAAGAGAACGATCGGTTCTTCAAACTCGAAGAAGGTGATTTAAGATGGAGATGGTAAAATATTATGCGAATTTCGTGGATCCTCACTGGGTAGCCGTGATGGCGACAGGATTGTACACGCACCTTCGACAAATTTGCGTAATCGGCTTGTGCTTTGAGGAAAATTATTTGCCCTTCGATCCGTCGTATTCGTCAATACTTTTCGTATTCTCGGTTCTGTGTCTCTTAGCGGAATACAAATTATGGCCTGTAACTCTCAAGGAACCACCGATCCAGCTGCTATATATTTACGAAGTGAGTCTGTTTTCAAGTTTCTTTCAATTCATTCTTTCCTTTCAAGTAGATTTAAATTGGTGTAAGAAATGGTTGATCGCACGATTCCTGTAACTAAACTAAGGCACAGTTAACTTATTGGACGTTTTCACGCTTTATCGTGCAGATGTTAGTAGCTGCATTGAGTACCAATTTGGCGATCAATATAATATGGATACCATTGATGCACGCGATCTTTTGCCTAACTCAAGAATCCAGTAAATGGGTGCGTTAAATAAGAATAAAAACATTATTGTTTTATAATTAGCTTAAATCGTTAAATCGAAAACGACTTTTTGACACACAATCGTTAATATTTGCAAAGCAAGTAAGAGCCGATCGTTCTCCGCTAATTACGTCCATTCCATAATGCGATTTTTTATTCACATTGGAGGAGGTTAAATTCTATTGTTCAATACTTTTTTTTTTAACTCAATTACAATTGACGTATTAGATACAATTGTACGGAATTTTTCACATTCATTCGCTGGAAATTCATAAAATTCTTCCGAAATTGGACATTTTATTCTAGCTGTTTTGGTTAAATACAACTCTGGGTCTGGATAATTACTCCTTGTTGACTTTGTTCGCGGACTACATGGCCAAGGAGTACGCGGCCACTCATATGGCGTATTGCCTGTCATTGTTGTCATTCGTGTGGATGCTGGACGCAACTGAATCTGTGGAAATGTTCTTGGACACATGGAGCAAGTAGTGAATCCTGACAACTCCAAATTACTATCCGCAAAACCGTTTGACATGTAATGAAATCACGATGCAATTCTACAACTAGCAAATGCACAGTGCTGTTCTTAATGAAAAAAAAAAAGAAAGCAACAAGTCTCGTTACAAGGATCATAATATCGCAATTAATTTAAAACGAAAGGCATTAGCTGATACAATTATAATCTCATTAACGTTCCGTCCTTTTGTCCACTAAAAGTACTTCACAGCTTGCGGATGTTGCAAATAGTCGTAGACCCAAAGGCAAGAGGATCACTTTTAGTAATCCGGAAGTCACTCAGTGGTTCTTCTACAATCTTTGTCGGATGATTCCATTCTCGACAAATCGTGAAAGTTATTGCTATTCGTAGTCCGCAATGTTATATTAGACTTCTTATCTATTGCATTATCTATCTCGTCTACATCTTTGTGTATTTAATAGATATTTACATAAATTATTGTATTTATAGTTATCTGCGTGATGTCTTGCATAATGTAGTTATCTTTTAATATTTTATAATAAAACGCATTTTTCATTGTTTACAAGATAAATATAAAAGAGCCGCCATAAATTATGGTAAATATATTACGCGGACGTGAATAATAATATTGCACGGTGCCGAGATTCAGGGATAACGGAGTGATGTACTTCGTATCACGCTCGTTTGAGAGGTTGCGACGACGAATACGCAGCGAATTTCCCAGAACCAACAAAGAAAGCTAATGTCGTTGCAACCATCGCGGGAAGAGCCGTATTAAGAATCACATGAACAATAATAGATAGTATCGTGACGATATTGACGATTAGAAAATTCGAAGACACCGAAGACAACTATTAGAAGACTTTATAAAATTTCTCAATTTCGACTATTTCGACATTAATAAAAAACGACGAGGGAGAGAGGGATGGGATAAAATCTCAATCTTGAATGAAACATCCGCCTTCCAACGTTGTTACCGTAACTTGGCCGTTTTTATGAAAAAGAAGGCATTTATTTCGTTCGAACTGAAGTGTAAAGTACAAATGGTATATATAGATAATATAGTGGTAATAATGTAATAATTATAATCGTTAATAAATATCAATTCAATTAATAATACGGTGTGTCCCAGTATACTGCGGATTATTATTAATATTATTATTATTATTATTATTATTATATACGGTAATTGTACTAACGGGATGTGTTCAGTGGCAGCGTTACATTATGTAATAATATGTATATCTTACAGTGATTTCTCTCTTTTCGTCGACCGATAGATAAAGCCTTTTCTCTTCCTCTCCTTCGCTCTACGATCGTTTCTCTCTCTCTCTCTCTCTCTCTCTCGAAGGACACCGATCTACGACATTGACAGAGCATCTCTTCCAAAAAATCTAGACTACTCGAAATCGCTAAAGTGTCGATCATCTGCTGAGCTTCGATTATACACTATTTCAAACTTCAAAAATCATCCGTATAATCTCTACAAACTTCCACGTTGTAAAATAGAATTTTCTCTGAATTTATAATGCACTTTGCATCTATTTCTTTGCGCTTTTTAACATTGAAATTTTGAAAGTAGGATTGTAATTAAGAGAATATCAGGAAATTTTTTATTGCACTATTCATTTAGTTTGAAAAGATCTAATAATTTTTGGCTTAAAATAATTCATTTAACATGTTCATAACAAAATTGATATTTTCCATAAAAGTAACATTTTTGTGCGAAGAATTAATTACCTGAAGCTACATAGCTTGATGCAAGCAAAAGCCATAGCTAGTAACATTCGAACGAAAGGTGTTCTCCATTGTCTCGTGCGAGATATGACGAGGTGGACTAGTGCCGTTTTCTATTTTATTAATCCATTTCTGCTCACTTTCAACTTGTCCCTCGCTACTTTTCTCCTTTAAACTAAACGGAATTCGGTTAATGTGTTAATTATGTACGAGTTCGCTCGCGCTCGGCCCTGTAGTACCACGTTTATAAAGTGTATCTTTGTGCACGATCAGGCAGTGCTTAGAAGAGGTCGAGGATATGTCGGATGAGCATAATCTATTTCTTCCTTTTTGTTTATTGCATCGGCGGCTGGTAATGCTGAGAAACAACATCGGTTTCTCGATAAAACGTGAGATTTTTGTTTCTCTTTTTTTTTCAAAAAATTCCATATAAATACGCATTTAGACGTTAAATTCCCGACTTTATATACGAACGGGACTAATTTAAATTAATTCACCTTAGTTTGGAACACGCGGAACCGATTTCTGGGATCGTTCGCACGGATGATGCAAGCATAGAGGCTAATCGAACGATCATAAATGACTTCGAGCCGAATCCTTTAATATTAATTACGTTAATTAACCGCGACGATTTTTCTGGAATGGACTCAAGGAACATGTCGTTGCTTTTGTCTTCCCTCCCTTGAATGGTCGTTCTTTTTTTTCTCTTTTGCTCCTCCGTATTGAATTCTATAATACTTTTTTCTCAACGTTTTTCCCCGTAATTTCCGCGCTCTTTATATCGTATCTTTGACGGCGTTGGTTAAAAGTAAGTACGAGTTAAGTCAGTCGGTCGGTAAATGAAATCCTCGCGTGAGCGTGAACGTTTCTTGAGCAACAGTCAACATTTCTGCTTTGTTCGCGGGCTTCTTCAATCCTACACGGAAATCGAAAACTTCGTGATTTTGTTCAATTCGGTTTTCGACGCTACGGATGCGGGATGAACGTTAAGCTGACGTCCGTGTCGTCGTTTGACGAGTAACGTAACGTTGTTTGCTCCAGGTGGATTATTTTCGCGATTCTGTCGCAGAACCGAACTTTGAACTCATGCAAATCGCACACGGGAAAAAAATTAATCTTAAATCAATGATATATATAGCAATATATAGCTCATATACATTCAGCAAAAATATTATAATCTTCTTAGAAGATTTTTAATCTTGACTTCATTGAATTTGTATTGATGCAGGTATTACTTGCACTCAACGTAAAACTAAAAATCCTCTAAGAATATTATATATTCTTGTTCATATATGAGAAAATATCTATCGTTGATTTAATACTATTTCTCTTCTGTGCACCGAGACATGGGTGTGACGACGTATGAGTGCCTGATAGTGCCGGTGAAACGTCTGAAAGGTGTCGTCCAGAGACACCCAAAGGATGTCTTTCTAAACGTTTTCGGAACATCTCTCGGACCTCGCGCCGTTTTTCATGCTCGCTTTCAATCTTCCCTACATTCTTCCCCCAGCTCTACATTTTCGATACTTTAGATTCCGCTTGTTGTCGTGCGTGTTTCGCAGCTGGCGCGTTAAAAGCGCGCGTTTTCACACTTTTCAAGCAAAGTTTTCACGTGAAACGACGAGGTGCACGGGTCGAGCGAACGGTGAAGACTTCGAGTCCTGTCGATGCGCAGACACGCGACCGATCGCCATCGCGGATCTACGAGCTTCTTCGCGTGAAACGGACGTTGCGTGAACTCTCTCGGTTCAACCGAATTCGCGCGATATCAATTCAATTCAAACTGACGGATTTCGAGCGGTTCGGTACGAACTGCTGAACGTATTCAACGATATTCGCTTTCGTATTCGACTCATCCATCCATTATTTTGCATTATTTTACATTGACATCAAGAGAGAAGAACGTGAATATATTTTCTTTTCCTTTCCTGTTTCCCTCTTCATCGGTCCTCGAGTCGAGCGAGTGCGATCGATCGCGTCTCATCGATGTGTAAACTCGCATAATCGAACTGCTTTTCTTTTTTTTTTCGTTTCTTTTTTGTCTGTTTTTTGCCACTGCACACACGCGACGCGCGCTTGCGCGCTACTCAATACAGTTACTCAACGATAATTTCCTTTCTTCTTTCAATAATCCCATTCAAATACTGTCTCTGCTTAGAATCTACTTGACGGGGAGGTGAGGGGGGGGGGCGATTCGATGGCGGGAATGTCTGGAGAAACTAAGGGATGTAGAATGAACAGTGGGCTTCGATGAATGACGGACGCGCGGGCACCGAGAGTTTACGAGCTTTCCACGAGCGAGAAGGTAACCGTCTAGTGTGTACACGAGACTCGAAATTAACCCGGAATTTCGACAGAGAAATCCTCACAGGGATTTCTGCTGAACTTATTGCTCGTAATGAGATTATTGCTTTGTCATAATCAGCCGGTGAAATTACGTGAAATATTCGTTGTAATTTGGAGAAAATGAGTATCTCTGTCTCGCGATTCCATCCTGTTACGCGTTTAATATTCGTCCCATTCCTGCGCGAGTTTAACATCGTGCGATCGATCCGGTATCGTTTTGTCGGACAATTGCCCATAAGCAATGGCTTGTTATTCGAACGACACGAGTGTCTGAAAGATATCGCGAAGGCATTAGAAAAGACGTTCTCATACGCCGAATGGACTCCCGGATTACGCTCGATGCTCGCGGTCCTCAGGACAACGATAGCACGCGGGACATGTGTGTGTGTGTGTGTGTGTATATGTGTGTACATATATATACGTCTGGGAGTATACGCAACTTAATATCACAAATTCGTTGAAAAACCATACGCAAACACGATTATTGATAGGACAATTATACAGCGATGCGCAGTGACGCTGATGGCGCCGCGGCGCCAGCACACTCATACATATGTTAATTACAATATTCGTACAAGTGCTTAAGACGTATTCAAACGCCCACTCCTCGGCCCTAACCGGTAAATTGACTATTAATATTCCCGTTGAGAATTTTACAGGTTTCAGTCGGGGCTCGGTGCGTAGAAAGTTACGCGATAGAGAGGCGTGACGACATCGTCGCGATCGCGCGTGCACGAGGACGACCGGCGTCGGGGAACTCGACTTTGCGTCGTTTCGCCCTCGCTTGATTGGGAAAACCTCCCTTCCAGCTCGACACCGCGTTCCACTCCGTTTATCAGCTGCGACTAGTGACTTCTTTGGGGCGCGTTCTCCAGATAAAAAATACCAAGTATCCTTCTCGTTCGAGGATACTTCACTTCGGACTCGGAACTTATCGATTGACTGATTTCTTTCCTTTCATCGTGAGATTCCTTATTTCTTCCTACGCGCGATATCTCTAACTATGATACACTTGGATGCTCCATGCTCATCGTGGTTTCTTCTGTGTCTGGATTATCAATTCGCTATTAGTTACAACTAACAATATAAGATGCATTAACCGATCGATCTCAAAGTTAGTCGACGCGATTTTTTTGACTCGTACTAATGTTCATAAGGTAAGAACGAAATCACACTTGCGTGAGATGTAATTGAACGTCTCCATAGACGTGGACGTAAGACAATTTAATTTTTTTTGTCGCGATTTATTAACTCTTTTCCGCTAACGAAGGCGAAGAAAGTCTCCATCGATTTTCCGCGACTTATCGAGAATTTGTAAAGGAACCTCAAACAGGGTTATTCCGTAATATAACTTCTGTACTTCTAACTTTTACTTATAAAGTAGTCTCGGAATCCTCCTTATGGAAAGTTCAAGTGCACAAAGAGGTTGAAGAGGTATTAAAGTTCTCGAGGAGATTTCGAGGAGATCCGATCTGAGCCGAAACGACGCTTCGTCGAGTCATTCAGGATGACTAGAACACGGAATCCTACCACATTTTTTCTCTCTCTCGCTCCTTCTTATTTTCTTTCTTTTTCTCTGTTTCGCTTCCCTCGACTCCCTCGTGCACGCGTACTTCGCGCGTACATCCCTGCGTCGTGTTCTTCGCGCTCCGAATCCTCCTCTTCTTTCGATGACGTAAAATAAATATTAAAACTATATCGAGATATCAACGGTGAGCATAGTTTTAGCGATGCGAATCTCATCTCTCGTGTTGTCTGTATGTTCGTGTCCTCTGTCTCTGTATATATATGTATAATATATATTTGTATTTATATTTATATATATATATATATATTTATATTTGTATTTATATTTAGACTTTATATCCGCTATATTATAATTATAATAATTACATTACACGCGCGCAGTAAGTCGTGCTCTTCTTTCTTTCTCTTTCTATCTCTGTGTTTTTTTGTTCTTTTTAATCTTTTCTCGGACTTTCTCGTTAATTATGATTAATCACTTTCTCCCCACTTCTCTCGCTTCTCGTGCGCACCTATATAAATCCATATTTATAATATATATATATCATAATGTTCAATATAGTAGTAATAATGCTATCACTGAGGATGACGATGGCGACGATGAGGATGGCTCCCGACGTCGCGACAACTAATGATACCTTAACGATAAACTCCTATTATGGCAGACTATCTACGGTAGGATCGTTCGTCGAGAACGAGAGAGAGTGCGCCTGCACACGCAGGACTCCTTCGCGTTCAGGACAACGAAATACTCGTCGAGGATACGTCCCGCGGGACTCGTGCAGAAGAGCGAAGAAACGAAATAATCGCCCGACGGAATCGCCATCACCGGCGAGTCGTGTCGCCGAGAACGATATCATCGTGTATAATGTACGCGTGTGTACATGTCTGTACGCATGTGTTTGTGTGTATCATATGTACGGCATGTGTGTGTGTGTGTTGTATGTGAATGCCCATGATTACCGTCGTTACAACACATCTAACGCGCTCGCCCAGCTCGCGACGATAAATAAATAAACGATCTCGCTGTGCGCGAGGACGACACGCCGATCTATAATCCGACATTGACGACAACGACGCGATATATACCAATACGTATATATGTATATTTTAGTGTATGCGTGGAGAGATAGTTTACGGTGACCGATGAGCGAAACCTATGCGACCGGGGAGGGTGGTATCCGTTAGAAAAAGTCACGCGCTTATCTTTGGATTTCACTACGTTTCTTTTACGTATTACGTACTATACAGATAGGTAATGCGACTTCTCTCCTTCTCTCTTGTCTCATTATATACCACCTCTACGTGTAACATCGCATTATTGCAACGTTCGTTTTGCACCTTCGACAGAGTCCTTTCTCCCGTTTGTGTGTATGTGTTCATGTGGATGTGTGTGTGTATCTTTTTTTTCGTGTGCACGTGCGCACCGCGGGTGACACGAGCATGTCGGCGTGACGGGACGACGCGTCACGTGTCTCATAGTACTTTCACTAGACGCACAACTACGAGGAAGCTGTTTCTCCCTGTCCGTTGAGGACTCGTCACTCTCGGCCGGGGAGGTGTATCCTCCTTCCTTCGGGATCGCCCGAATAGCTCGCGATAGATCCCCGGAGCCGGTGTAACGGACGTCATCGTCTCGGTTGCACGAGCACTCATTCGGATGATATGGATCGCGTGACTCGGTGCGGTGTGGAGACTCGGTTGTATTCGGCGCTGATTAGTCTTCCTCCTCGCTCTCCTCCGCGGGCCCGTACATGTCAGCCAGTTTGTCGAATCTGGGACCCCAGGCGCCTAGGTACTGGTACTCGTGTTGCTCATCGTCCGTACCTGAAAAAGAAAGTGGAATTTATTACAACTCCGAAGTAGAAATTATCCTTTAGATTTACAGTAGTTTTTACAGTGTGGCGCAAGTGGCTAAAAAAGCATATAAGGAATATTTAAAGTCATAATTGCAACTGCAGATCGTTGAATTCTTCTCGCTACGTACCGGAGGCTAATGATGACAGGGAACCTGCGGTGCTTCCGCCGCCTTCATACGCGTAATTCCGCAAATCGTCGAAGGGAGGTGCGTTTGGGTCGCTGTCAGCCCTCTTCTTGTGATCCTCGATGAAGATGCCGACGTTCGGCTCCGGTCCGAGTGGATCTGAAAGATAATGCTCGCGATTATTCGCGAGGTCTCGCCCGGTAGTCTCAGATTTTGACAATCAGGTGAGAGATACGACGTACAGGCCACTTTACAAGGAGGCAACTTGCCACCCATTTCCGGGATAGGGCCGCCAATCGGGATCTGCAGGGGCGTGATGTCGAACGCGGTCATGTCGTCCTCTCCGCCGCCCTCGTCGTCGTAGTTGATGATGTTCTCCCTCACGTCGTCATCCGGCCCGGGATACTTGATGTGCGCTTCTCGTCTTCTATTGTAGACCACAAATACCAACACGAGAACTGAAATGTGGAGATCGACTCAGCTTCGTCGCAGACACTGTTTGATCGTTATCAGTGCTCAAATAATACTTCTCTTTGATGGAAATTCAAGTGCGTGCAAAGTGTAAGAACGGCCCAACACGAGTAGTGCGTTCTACAGTGTGACGTTGAAATGTATAAAGTAGGTGTCAGTCTTATCAGTTGGGACATCGAAACAAAAGCTTGTCAAAGGAAAAGGGCTACATCCTTTGCCATTGAGCGTGTGCTGCTTTGATTAGCGTCAAAGGCGGAACGCCGGTATCAGGACAATCAATTTCAGATGCGGGGTGAGAAGATAGCGCGAAAGTAAAGAAATAAAGAAACGTGTGAGGTCTCGTAGTGAAGCTGGTTATATTTTTCGATTACTGCTCAGGCACCGTTTTGTTACAAAAATAGCCAACTGAAACATAATTAAACGTGCGCGAACGTAAAATGAGAATAATATTCGCACAGCTAATAATAACGGAAGTAGAAACAAGCATGCATGAAACAATGTACTCGACTTTGGTACAGCAAAATACTCGATCGAAATTTTCTGTGAGTATGCTAACCGAGAATGATCAAGAGGCAGACGAGAATGGCCGCCAGCGCGCCCATACTGAGCTTGAGCGTTTGTCCTTCCTGGACCAGCTCGCAGTTCTCGCCCCAGAAGCCGTCGGGACAGATGCAACGGTACCGGAATCGCGGATCCTGGTTGATGCATCTGCCACCGTTCAGGCAGGGATAATCGATGCACTCGTTCTTGTCTATACATCCTTTGTTGTCCGGCGACGGGATCCTTCCCTCTCCGCAACTGCGCCGATTACGATATACGTACATTTTTCTCGAAGACGCACAGAGGTGCGATTAGTAGTAACGATACTCACGTGCAGTCGTATTCGTTCCAGAGATCGATACATTCGAAGGGATCCTGACAGATGACGTTGGCGCACGGCTTGTTCGACGGGCAGTTCCTCTCCAGATTCCGCGCCATCGTTGCCTGTCCCCATTGGGTTCCGTTCATGGCAGGCGGTAGAGGAAGGTGTTTCCCTTCCAATCGTATGTCGTCCAAACAACCTAAAATGTTGATTATCAAAATGGTTATCTCCACCGTTATTTATTCGCGTCGTTAAAACATTCGAGACAAAAATTATTAAATTTGCGCAATACGTGCGATTTAATTTCTCAATTTCTCGGGAAAAGTGTGATACGGTGAATTTACAAATCATTATTAAATATAACAGTTGATATTGTTTTGAAACTTCATAATGCAACGATGTAACAACAGTTTCGCGTAGCAACTCACCTTTCTGATAGTCCGCATAAACCTCAAATGTACGGACGCCGGTATATTCCGCCTTGCCGCCCGCGTAGACGCCTTCCTGCTTGTCCACCAAGAGCCACTGGTGGCCTTCGAAGGAGAAAGTCTCGTTGAACCTCCGTCCTTCGCCACCGTCCAGCTCGAGGGTCGCCGCGGATCCGTATCTGGACACTCTCACCGTGTGCCATTGTCCGTCGTCGACGGCTATCGCCGAGAGCCAGATATCTCGTTCCTCCGTCCTGAGACTGTTCAGGTTATACCTGAAGTGCAGCCTGCTGTCTTTGATCTGAAATCAGAGTGAGCACGATCGGTCAACGTCGTATCAGAGAGAAAACTGGCCATCAAATTTCGTACCATTAAATTGTATCCTTTCTAAATTTTTATTTGTTCTACTTACGTTTATGTATTGAAACAGAAAATGACAATAAAAACATTATTTAGCTGTAGTTCAAGAAATACAGCACCCTCCGCACTCACCTCCAAGATGGCGTACTCCCTGTTGTGCTGGTCGCTCACTCTAAACAGCTCGCCGTGAATCTCCCGAGTACGGAATCTCAGTTGCACCTGGGTCGAGTACTTGTCAGGTTCGAAAGACAACGCGTATTTGGCGTAGCTCTGGGGTTTGAAGGTGGTCGGGATGGTCGGTGTCATGCAGCCAGGACCGGTCCAGCCGGGGTTGCACTGGCATCTCGCCTCGGTGAAACTGCCCACACAAGTGCCGTGCTCCCAACAGCGGAAGGTCGACTCTTGGTTGTTGCAGATCTCCTCGGTCTGGGGACAGCCTGCGACGCTGTTTCGCGACAAGCCGGGGTGGGCCAGGTCGTACAGCTTGCTGTTGTGGAAGAGGTTCTTGATGCAGCCGTCGAAGCCCTTGCCCACCGGCATGTGCTTCCATTTGTAGTGCGTCGGATCGAATTGCTCCACGTAGAGGCCGCCGATCTGCAGCGGCGCGTTTACGTTCAGGTACTCGTTGAACGGCGGCACCGTGCCCTGAGCTTGGCAGCTGGTGTCGTTGAACTCCGGCGGGCTGCCGTCCTCCAGCTCGGATATCTCCGCGGACTTGCAGTAGTCGATGATGAGTTTCACGGTCTGCGTGAAAAAAACAAATGAGTTTCGTGATACGCTTTGCTTTTGCGAGGGAAATATCGAGACGGGCTTGTTTCGTCTTCATGAAACGGCGACTTACCTCCGTGTTCCAGAAGATGTCGAGTCGGTGCCACTCGCCGTCGTCCAGGGTTTTCTTCGGTTTCACTTTCAGCTCCAAGGTACCAGACCCGAAGTCGATCAGCAGCCTCGGTATACCGCGTTCTAATTCGACCGAGATGAAATCTGACAGCAGGTCGGCAAAATACGATTATTGATGCACGATTATACGCACTCGATTATTATTGTTTTGCTGAAAGAAGAAGAAAAGTCGTAGTCTTACCGGAAACCATTATCTCGTCGGATTCGGGAGGAACGATGGGACCGTTATACAATAACAGCCCGTCGGACTTCCTCGTGATAAATTCGAAGCTCAAGTGACTGTTGTCGCACATTTCCAAAGCGGGATACCATGCCCAACCGTTGCCACGGAAACTCCTGGCGGTTTGCTGACACCTCGGACCGTTGTAGCCGGATGGACACTGGCATCTGAATCAATAAAAAGGAACCTATTATGTCAGTTCAATTATTTAGATCAATATATTATATTGCATTATAACAATATATTATTGATCCAAATTAAAGAAAAAAAAACTATTAATTATATAGATCAATTACGTCAATAGCTATTATGTCAGTTCAATTATTTAGATCAATATATTATGTTGCATTATAACAATATATTATTGACCCAAATTAAAGAAAAAAAAACTATTAATTATATAGATCAATTATGTCAATTGCTATTGTGTCAGTTCAATTATTCAGATCAATATATCACGTTGATCTAAATTAATGAACAAACATTAATCATTTAGATCGATATTTTTTGCATAGAAGTTTTTTTTTTTATTTAGTTTAATTTAAAGCACATTTTTATTAATTCCATTTTTCAGAGAGTTTCTTCCATTTGAGAAATGTATTTACGATTATTAGAGAAACAAGGTTCGGCGCTGTAACATTTTCTCCCAATTAATCTAATTAATCTTTACTTACGATAAACCGAACCGGTCCTCCACGCAACGTCCGCCATTGTAGCAGGGACTGTTCCTGCAGGACTCGCCCTTGCTGAAATTCCGCGCTCCGCAGGTACACTCGGCTATCACGTCGACGCGCACGCCGACGAGGGCGGTCCTGTTCGCGTTCACCATGTACGGCAAGCTGCTGATGTCGAGGGTGTTCGTACAGCTGCCTTCACACATCTCGTTCTCGTAGTAACACTCGTCGATGCCGACCATAGTTATGTTGATGCCCACGTCTTTCTCGATCTGTCGGTCGGACGCGCGATTTCGTCAGTGCAATCCCGAATATTTCATTCAAGATAATTCTAAAGTGTTCGGAATCCAGTTTCCTGTGGAAATTATTTCACGACTAGAACGTTTACCTCTTCACGATGCATGAGGACAATGCCGTTGAGCCTGACCGGTTTGTAATACAGCGAGCCGTGCGCGGCGAATCTGACATCCGTCAACGGTGGATGCACCCTCCTTAACTGCACGCTGAAGACGTCCACATTGTCTCTGTCTATGCTCAACAAGTGCGACAGTTTGTCCCTAAACAGATCCACTTTGCTTCGGCTAAGGGTTTGATTCTGAAAACCATGTAGAGCGATTAGCTTTCACACGCAACTTGCGTGATTTTCATTCGTGAGAGCAGACAATAAATAAATTGGGAAATGGGTCTATCTACATTACTATACTACACTACTACTACACTGAAAAGCGTTGAAAATGCCCCACTCAGAAGGACGTGTCGGACTGAAACTTAGTGAGCGGAGAGATAGAAGACTCAAGACCAAGTGACCTCGTTTCATTGGCAAAACAAGCATTCAGAATTCAAGGATTCGTACAGAATGGCTAAAAATAAGGTGTGATCGTGTGCTACTGAAGACAGGAGGAATGTGTCCTGTAACTTTGGGCCCAATCGGATAAGTTCTTAGTGCATTCGCGAATAAATTAGTGCGCACAATTTGATAGAAGATCTTCGTCAGCTCACCTGATAATTCCAGACGCGAATAAAGTCCTCGTCCGTTATCCCGGATATCCGAACCGAGCCTGAATTCAGCACCGCCTCGTGCGGGATACTCTTGACGGTGACGGTCACGTTCGCGGGCACGTCGGTCTGCGTGTGCTTCCGATCGTAGACCTTGAACCGTAGGTGATATTTGCCGTCATGCGTGCCGGACTTCATGTAGATCATCCCCGTGTCCTCGTCGAGCTTAAACTGGTTGTGCTCCAGTCCCTCCCAGTAGAACTTTTTATCCGGCAGGTCCCAGTCGTCCAGATCGTACACGTACACCCTGCCTATCTCGGTGTCGGGCGATTGTCCCTGGAAATGGATTGCATTATCGCGTCGAAATCTTTCGAAAATCCGTGACAAATGGGGCTCGCGCGAGTGCGCATTGGTCGCGTATAAATGAGGAAATTTGAATATTATTTAATACAGAGAGTTTAACGTGACCACCGTTTGCGTCGTTACGTTGATACTCACTGCGTAGTTATATACAAAGATTTCCTTCGAGCCAGGCTGCATCTTGTTGTCGTTAACGTCTCCTATGATAACGGTCAAGGTACTGGTCCCAGACATAGAGGGATTCCCGGAATCCTTGATGACGATGGGAATTAAGAACTCCTTTTGTTGTTCCCTATCGAAGGAACGCAAGGACGATACTACGGCCATTCCATCTCCGTTGGCTCCCTCTGAAGGTAACGAGAGTTTGAGTGAAGAACTATATTCTCTAATAATGTTTGTTATTAGATATAATGTTAATTATTAAGATATCTAGGTATTGAAAAAAACAGATGACATGCATTTTGACAAAAAAAAATTGGAGGCATCTCAGAGACGTTGGAAAATAATAGGGGACTTCTCTCTTTTCTCGATAAGACCTCGCGATTTTTGCTACGCTACGACGAATGTTTTTGTTGACGAAACTCACTGTTGTCGCTTTCTACTTTGAAGCTAGCTCGGATAACATCGTTCGCGTTAGGATCCATCCTGAAAGTAAACGGCGGGCCGTTGCTCCTCGATCGATCGTCGTCATCGGTAGCGAGAATCTCGACGACCTTTTTCGTTTGCGCGTATTCCGGCAAAACTGGACGATAGTCCTTGAGGAATCTGGGCGGGTTGTCGTTGATATCCTGCACGACGACTGTCAAGGTGGCAGTCGCGGTTTTGGGTGGTATTCCATCGTCGATCGCCAAAATTTTCACCTAAGATAACAAAATGTTGATTTTTCGATATCATTTCTGTATGCTGCATTTTAACCCTTAACTGACACACGTCAAAATAATAACGTACGTGCTATAGGGGGTATTTTGGACCCCAGCGAGAAAAAATGTGTATAATTGTTTTATTTGTCAATATTGGGTCAAGCCTCGACTAATACTAGGTGACGCCACAGAACCAAATTTAGCGCGCAGCTATGAAAAATTTGCGTTCAAAAACACTCTGGGGTACTTTTAACCCCGTGTGTCAGCTAAGGGTTAAGTTACATTTCAATTCATCTGGTTAATGGCATGCAATAAAACGACAAATTTGAATTAGTTTTCGTTAAAAGATTCACCGAAGATATTCGTTAAATTTCTCCCAATTGTATAGCTTTATTATTCCCAATTTTGTAATTTTATAACGATAGAATAATTTCTCTAATAACTTTTCCTCGTTGATTTTTATTGATACTTCATAATTTTTACCTGATGTCGAGGGGTTTCCTCGCGGTCAAGGCTTCTCTGGATCGATACAGTGCCATTTTCGTTGATGAAGAACTGTCGCTTGCGATCAGAGCTTCTATCTATGGAGTAGGAGACCTTGCTCTTCCCACCTTGATCCGGATCGGTGGCTTTGAATGTTTCCAGAGTGCTGCCTATGCGAGCGTTCTCCGCAACGCTGGTTTCGATGTTGGCCTTCTCGAACAGCGGCTGATTGTCGTTAATATCTCGTAATTTCACAACCACCCAGGAATAGGCTACATGGTATTTGTCGTTGTCATTGTCTTCGCCCTAGAAAAGTGATTGGCTCGAGTAAGTCGTTACTACGAAAAATTATCGTTACCCGTTATTACACACTTTCGTAATCGACGGATATACCGAAGCGATCTATTTTACAAAAGCCATCGATTTTTAGAGAAATGTCGAGCTAACAATTTTACGGGAGAAGTAAATTTGCTTCTAAAAATTCCAGAAAGTATTGTCCAGACCTCGAACATTAGGCATATTTTACGTTACATAATACAAGGAAAATACATGCACCCGCGAAGCTCCGTGACTTTACATATTTGATGTAATCATCCTCGCTCACCTTATCGTTCACCTGTATCCTAAACCTAAAGCCGTTGCTCTGCAGTTGGTCCTCGTAATCTAGCGACTGTACAATTTTCAGCGATCCCGTGCCGTCGTTGTTCCGCACCATGGTGAACTTGTCGGCGCCGTAACCGCTGCTCTCGATCACCTGAAAGTCACCTCCCGCGTGTGTCGTTCGCAATCACCGTCGAGAAGCCGAGTGAAGGAAAGGCGGAGCAAACCGGATATGTTTTAATCGCTATATTTTAATTTCGAGGGAAATTGCGAGAAAAATTGCGGAAACGTGGTGAAAAACGCGATTTGAATATCTCGGCCGGCGGGGAATACACGCGACGGGGATACCTTGTATTGGAATTTATTGGTCTCGTCTTCGTCGTGGACGGTGACGGTGAGTATCGGCATTTCCGGCAGGTCCGGCCCTTCCGTCTCGTCCACCTCGGTGAACCACTCCTCCTTCGTGAATTGCGGCGGCATGTCGTTTATATCTTTGACCCGTATCGATGCCGTCCCGGTCCCTGAAAGGAGGATACGCATACACGCTCGGCAACGTCGGCTGGCTGTAGCGCGCACGCTCGATGGAATATCAACCGTCCCGGGGAAAACACTTAAAATATGCAAAACGATATCGCCGGACGCGCTCGCGCCGGCGTTCGCCGCGTCGTTTTATGAACGCCGCGCTTCCGGAATACCAACTTTCGCGCGAACCGCAAACAGATACTTGAAGTAGAATGCGAGCGGCGTAAAAGAGACGCGGGAACAATCGATGGTGTCATATTTTATGGAACGAGCGTGAAAAACGCGGCGCAAACACTGTAAAACACTCGGAAATGGTCCGTATCTTTTTCTCACATGTATATTTCGAACGGGCTGCGAACGAAATGCGCTCTCTGTATTAAATAATTTCGCGAGAGCGAAATAGGAGTACCGCTCACCGGTTGCGAAATGTTGCGCGAAATGTTGGGGAAAATGCTGTGAAATTGATGCGAGAGATACGAGGCGCGAGACCGAATACAATTGAGATTAAAGTAAAACCGCTGAAAGAGCCGTACCTTTTAACCCCCCTCCATCCATCGCGACGACCTGTATAGAATAATCCGGAGTGCGTTCGCGGTCCAAGCAACATACTGCGGTCTTTATCACGCCGGTCTCCGACTCGATCTCGAAGATGGGCGAGCCGGTCTCCTCTTCAATGACATTCTTCTCGATGGAGTAGATGAGCCTCGCGTTCGTGCCTTCGCTCGGGTCGTCGTAGTCCACGGCTGTCATCGTCATTACTACCATTCCTGACGGGGAAAAACGAGCGCGAGGAATTTATTAACAAGAGAGAGAACTCAGACAATATTTAAAATCGAGACATAAGACGCTTTAAAAATATCTTTAAGACGTCGGAACATAAAACGTCTTAAAAACGTCTTTAAGATGAAAATTTAAAAACGTTTCATTTCCCGATTTTAGACACACACCACAGACACGCACGCACATTGCGTTGTCTGAGAATAAATTGAATCTAAACTCCCTGAGTCTTATTCTGAGAAATACTGACAAATGGACGGAACTTCTCACGTTATCTTATCGATTAAACTCGAAGGACCCGTATTTTCAATATGGCCCACGCGCGAATTTCTAATTTGGCACGGGAGGGTTTAATCGGTGCAAATGTAACTTTAGAAGAGGCACCGCGCGTCCGGTTGCGTCCCATCGGCCGTTCCCCACAAACCTGCGGTGCCGTTCTCAGTGACGTTGCCGAAGTAGACCCCCTGCGGGAATATCGGGGCGTTGTCGTTGATGTCCTTGAGGTTAACTTGCACGTCGGCGTAACCCACCAGACCCTCTCCACCCTCGTCCTGTGCAAACACGGTGAACCGCCACTGCGGACGGCCATTCGGTTGGTCTCTGTCCAGCGGCTGCACAGCGGGAGAAAAAGGAAGAGTCACACGGGAGATCCTTTGAGGAGTCAGTCAAACATACAATTCAACAAGGACATCGTATATTGACACGGTCTTCACCGGGAACTCAATATCGTCGCGCGGCACCGATATTTGAATTATTCCATCGTGTACTCGCGCAATATCGCGCGTCCTGCCGCTGCCACGTGCACAAATGTTACGTGCGTTCTCTCCAGTAATAGAAGAATTAATTTCCCGTGCCGAACGCGCCCACGTGTTCGATTATTGCGCCGGACTGTTTACGCGTATCGATCGGAGATCGATCTTTCCCAACCCACGATTCAGCGAAATCGTCATTTTCCACGACTCCTTTTAGTCCGTACATTTCATATTTAATATAAACGAATAAATTCTCCACGTCACGTGCAAATCTGTAAAATGATTTTCGGTGATATTGAAATGTGGAGCTGTGTGATGCAAAAACTCGCTTCGTTTTTTAATCAGTTCTTCGCTCAGAAATCCTAGAATTTCTACGAGCACAGGATCATGCAGCTGCCGAAGAAGTCATCGAACATAACGGTGTATACTTAATTCTCATCGCCCATCTGCTCTAGAATTTCATATAACCTACCTGTGGTTTTTGACCCCATCTTATAATTACTCATTTTGTAGTGAAAATAAGGAATAACGACATATAAATAAAGGGTTTTTAATATATAAACTTTTTCCAGGATCAAAACTAACAAATAGTATAAATATTAGCGTGAAAATAATTATTCGAAATCATTATCTTCGGATTTTTAGTTGGAACACGTGAAATATAAATTATGTATTTCGGCTTGTCGTTCACATACAAAATGCAAGTTCTCTTACATCATACTCACTTATATGAAAAAAAAAAAGTTTGAACAGTAAGTTATTTGTTAATATAATGACAATAAAAATACTTATTACACGAAAAAATAATTTTGCTGTTGTAATAAAACGTCGTTGCGACAGTGATAAAATTTACTTAATTTAGCTTAACCAAATTATTTTGCTATTCATATATCAGGCAAACAGCAATTAATACTCTTAAGAAATCTTTTTGCTGTCACTATATTAATAAACGATTTGATTTTCCAGCAAAATATGTTTTCTCCGTGTATAGTTAAAATTGACCTCGTCTCATATTTTTCACAATAAAAAAATACCAGTAATAGTTTTAAAATTAAAATTGCTGAAAACTAATAGTGTGAAGTATGCAAAAGGCATTTTTAGGAGTTGAAAATAAAAAAAGAAATAAAAACAGAAAATATCACCGTTTTTAGTTGCGTGGGATCGAAAAAGACCTCAGGTATGCGGCGAGAGTTAATCAATTGATTGTTTTCTTTTTTGAAGATAAATAAATGTTACATGTACATTTTGATTGAAAATGGAACGAACATTTGCGTCAATCCGACAGATACTTCTGTTTCCCGTCTCGTTATAATATAACCGTGATTTACTTCGCAAAACAGCTTTGCGTGACAGCTATTAGTTTTTAATTACACCGGAGGATAACTACCGTTGGTCGAGTCCAGGGCATACAGACCTTTAGGACGAAGATCTCGCCGGTCGTGCGGTTGATATCGAACTTGCTGTTCGTGGGATTATCGGCATCGATACCTTGCCCGGTCAGGAAGTAGACGATGTTTTGCGGTCTGTCCTTATCCCCGTCTGTGGCAGTGACCTGTGGGTCAAATTGCGAATTGACTGTAAGCTGACAACTGCGGCGGGCTTAAACGTTCCGAACCGAAGACGCAGGTCGTGTAATGCCGAAGGAAATTCGATGTAATGATTACATAAGGAGAGCAATTACCCCGAGGACGCGTTTCGGCAGAGTTCTGTCGTCCTCCTCGGTAATTTGTGTTCTGTAATTTGGTCGCTCGAAGACGGGCGGGTTGTCGTTTACATCCTTCACGTGAATTACAACAGTCGTGTAATTCTCCTTCAAGTTGTCCGAGGCAGTAAGCCGAAGCTCGTACTGCAAGACACAAGCTTGTATTTTAATCCACCGTAAAACCATATCCGAGCTCCTCTCTTATATCTCATATCTTGAATAATTTTCCTGTGCACGAAACAAACGCGGAGAAAAGCGAATATATTTACGTCGTTATATTTTTACGAAAATGAAAGAGAAGTGCAATAACTAATTGCTTAACTATTCCCGGGAAAGGTAACAAATAAAGACAACGGCAAAAGATATTTCGTACTTGTGTTAAAATTGGTCCTTGTTAAAATTTGATTAAATTTTTAACATACGTGTGTTAATTTAACATATTGTTTTTATATTATCTCAGCCTTTTGTGTTATACCGATTCAACATGTGTAAGTGTGAAATAACACATTTTATACTTCAATGTCGATTAATGTATTAATTTTGCATTAATTTTGGACACGATATGTTACTTTTCAACATATTCACCCTGTGTTAAATTAACATAAAAGTTTTAGTGGACCTTTTGGGACATGTGAAATATGTTGAATTTAACGCAGAATTATTTACTATAGTCGCTTTTACTGTAGTCGCGAGATTGAGTAAACCTCGGAATATTTCATACACGATCGAGAAACGCGGCTTTCGAGTAACTTACGAATAAATAAAGAGAACTTAACGTCTCGCGGGCGTGCACATGCGACAGGAACGGCTACAAAGTGTAGTAAAAGGCGTTCGAGCGGCACACGCTCGAATGACATTTATGGCGATACCAACCCTCTTCCTCGTCTCATAGTCCAACGCACCCGCGACGTAAATGGCGCCGGTCATGTTTTTCACGGCGAACGCACCGCCTATGTTCCCGCTCGTGATCTCGTATCGAATACGCGAGGCTGCGACAGAAAAGGGGATGCTTTTAATAAAAGCCAGGCGTGAACGATCCACTCTTTCTCACCCTCCCTCTCTTTCCTTCTTTCTCTCTTTCCGCTGTGCGTTACAATCGAGTGAATTTCGAGATAAAAGTTCTCGCTGCGAGGAGTGTTTTATCGAATAAGAAAGTTCGGCCGTGCACGGGGGAAAGGAGGGAAGAGAGCGAGGCGGGGGGCGGGGGGTCACCCTTGGTGCGCGATCGCTCGACCGTTTGAACTTTGCTCGATTTACCTCGCGATAATTCACGATTAACACGTGATCTAGACGGACTTTGGTGCGAGTTATTTCGCGTTTTTCGCGAAACGGCAACCGATAAAACCGGTCTCGGATTAGGCAACGACAATAGCACGCGGAACGCTCAGATTCGAGAGCCGGAGTTTCGTTTTTTTTTCCTTTTTCAACAGAAGGATTGCTTCACATTTTCCACCGTCCCCGTTCGCCATTGTGCCAATTTGTAAAGCCTTTAAACGATCTGTAAGTTGCGACAGAATTCAGGGCGGAATTCTCTTTGTGAGAAAACGCCCGAATAGTCGGAATTACATTTATCAACGATGCTCGCGCGCTTGTAAATACATATACGTATCTACAGATTACCGGACGTTTCTTGTATTGCACAAAAACGTATAAAATTAACGACAACGTAATAAAATTCCACGTCAAATTATGCCGTGAATTATACAACAAAAGCTATTCGACGTTGTTACTTCGTATAGCGGACTTACTTCGATTAATCACGATTTTAATCGAGTGGAGCATCATTTGTAATTTCTAAATCCAATAACAAGCATGGAGGCAATCTCGCACGCGGAGAGTGATAAATAGCGCATTTATTTATGCCGGCGGACTTTAATTGCACATTGCCTGCATTATTCGTCTCGCGCTGTCACATTAATGTGTTTACACCATATCGGCTTTGTACTCAATTTACAAAGAACGCACAGCGTGCTGAACCGAATTCGCGCGTCTCCGGTGCGCGCGCTGTGAAATGCCGATATCAGTTTTGCGCGCATCATCAATATTTATCGAGCGCTGAATTAAACTGTTTAAAACACCGAAAGTGCGGAAAATCGTATAATAGGCTACGTTTAATTTAATTAGCTGGAAGGGTCAAACGTTGAAGTGAGAATTAAACGCGATGAGGTTTCAATTGATTGCATTAACGTTTAACGTATCGCAAACTATCGAGCAAACGATCCGTCGCCGGCAATTCGAGCGGAACGTCTCCGTGATGCGCATATAATTATTACTTTTCGATAAGTTACCGAATCCAGCGAGGGCCGATTCGAGTTTCCGGAGATGATTTCCTCACTCTCTCTCTTCCCCTCTCTCCCGTATTACGATATACAATAGTCGGGCGCGATCGTCCGTAGTTGCATTGCGAGAGTTTCTACTTCATCGTGTCGAGCTCGTCTCGTGACAAACGGGATTACATTCTACCTCTCGCATTAATTGCCTCGCGTGTATTTATTGTTAACCGTTCAAATGTAACTGAATATACCGAATATATATATATATATATATATATATATATATATATATATATATATACACACATATACATATACTGGATACATACACATACGGACACACAACTCTATCGTAAGGCCGCTACAAATGTATAAATACATGAACGTCGTAAATTGTTAATTTTGGTTGCAATATTAGAACACGAAGTGCGAAGGGAAAACGATTCGGTGATCGGCGAGGTAACCGCCGAGTAAATTCGACAATTGATGCGATGTCGAAAGCAAGAAAAGAAAGGAATACTTACACTCATCGTGATCTTTGGCGGTAACGGTGAGCACCGTATGTTGGATGTCCTCATTTTCGTCTACCTCAGCCTCGTAGAGGCCCTTGTCGAAGTACGGGGGATTATCGTTCTTGTCGGCTATCCCGATGCGAATGAATTTCGTTACTGTAACATGTCAAAGAAAATTCTCGCCATTAGATATCGCGGCTCTGTCGTTTGAAACATGCCTATCTATGACCACTGAACTTGGGACACGCCCCGATTAATTTCTAGCCGGTAGTTTTCCATGAGATACAAACTGCTTCCATGAAGACTGTACACACGTACGGATATTTCGCAAGAAATACACTTGTGGATGCGTGCCGCATTCAGCGATCGTCGGGATGATGTCGCGTTGTAACGCGTGCGCGAGTAACAATGAGAACGTTGCAATTGTTATTTGCATGCTATGTTTATGCAGGCGGCGGCCTTTCGTAAAGAGATGCCAACGAACTATAGATGCTACAAGTTCCTTTAAGTACATTTCATTCCCTCCTGTTCTTCCCTAGCTCTCGGAAGAACGCGATACTACGATGTGCTTTATATAACAAATGTAATAAAGATAAGCCAGAGTGCCTTCCTTTGCAGTATTCAGTACGAATGCAAAATTTATACGGCGTGTTGGTCACATTTTTGAAATCCGCCTGGTATCCGGGGAATATTCTATATCCTTTCGCGCAGGTGTTGCCGCTCTCAAGAAGCTCTCGGATTAATGCACATAATCAATTACGTATTAAAATCTCGACTCTATGGGAGCGTGTACATTTCTGCGCGAGGAAATTCATTACGATGTACACACATACACACACACGCACGCACGCACGCACGCACGCACGCACGCGCGCATGCACGCACACACAGAGCCGGACAGCCCCGGTCCGCTCGTTTTTCGTCTGTAGTTGGGGAATATTTCTAAATAGAAGTCACATTCGTGCATATACGCGCTGCCATGCCGAAAACGCGACGCAACGCGAACGATTAAATATTTGTCGTTGGGGATTTACATTGCTTCATATTTACATTGCAGCGCTTATTAATTTGCATGGGATAGGGGAGACCGGGGTTCGTTGGCTAAAGTGGAAAGTTGTTGATTATTTCTATTGTTTTCTAACAGAATCGTTAGCAGAATCGAGCAAGTAGGGATTTCGTAACCATCTTTGACATATTTGAATTCTCTGCTTGCTCGATCTGTTAGGAAACAATAGAAATAATCAACAACTTACCCCTTTAGCCAATTAACTCCGGTCTCCCTTTAAATATATGCTTATTTCGCGTTTGGGAAAAAAAAATAATGAATGATATAAGTCATCGTATAAAACATACATTGACTTTTACCTTTCGCTGGAAAGCGACCTTTAACATATCCCAACCGAAAGCTTGGGTCTAAAATTGCGAAGCTAATCGCGAAGAACGATCTCGAGCGTTTTATTGGGTGTTTACATATGAAATGATTTGAAAAGAGAAAGGCTTTTGTCCGGGCGGAGCGATCACCTAACTTTCTTCCACGCATTACGTATTCTCGCGGTTCGCTCTTAATGTACTTCGCGCCGAAGTGCGCGGGAACTTGGATGATAAAGAATCCCGGGACCGTTAATCATTTTTTCGTCCCGACGCGGAAATTTAAGATGGGCAATTACCGGCCGCCGCGGCAAAAAGGTTAAGTAGTTTCAGATAACGGCACTTCATTCCAGAAGTAGACGTTTATTGATGGAACTGGGTTGCCCCGCTAACGTATAATTGCGGTGGCTTTATTTTCTCCTCTCTCTCTCTCTCTCTCTCTTTTTCTTTCCTTCACTACATATTAAGCCCTTAACTGCGTTTTACGGCGGCAAAAAGCGCGGTAAACAAGCGATAAGTTTCGCATACATTTTGCATAATCCACGACAGGTAATGCGCGCGAGGCGAAGGATAATGTTCGTCATTTTGCGAAGAGAACATCCCGTTCTCCGTCGCCTAAAGGAGACGTAAAACGTTCGATTAATTTTTCACCCGATGAAAAGAAAATAACAGAAACGGAGGAAGAGAGCGGAGTTATCGCGAAACGCCGATGAAGCGACGCAGCGAAATTAACGATGAGCCGCGGAATCGAATTAATCGCCGGGGACCGAATCGACGGGAACCGCGTTTTACTCGCGTAGTCGCGGCCTCGCGCGCTGCAGCTCATTGTCGTCGCCATTTAAAAGGACGTATGATTCAAGCGTGCCCATATTTGTTTAGCAAAATCGCCCAATCGACATTGTGTTAGCGTAACGTATGTACACTGAGCTACATTAGCGGGGAAATCCATTAAAACGCGTTCCCGCGTCCATTCGACGCCGAGCGGGCCGTGATATTGCGCCGCGGCCAATTTGCTCAAAGAGAGACAGAGAGAGGGAGAGAGGGAGAGAGAGAGAGAGATAACACAGCCGCCAAGGATTCTCTCCATGCCGCCCGTTCAACTCCGGCCGTTTCCTCCGCTCGACAAATACTCGGTTGATTAAGTTAATCCGAGCGCAGGTACCTCCTTCTCTCTTTCTCTCTCTCTCTTACTTCCACGTGCACACACTTCCTCGGCAAGTGCGATAGTTCAGAAATATGGAGCGCGTGTGAACCTTAACGTTCGTGAGTATATGAGCTTCGTTTAATTTCATTAGGAGTTAATTATATCCGGTAGGATTCTCCCTACCGCGCGCCTGCGATTATGTCCTTAATAGGGATTAAATTCCCCGAGTTGTTTTTCAAGTGGGGGATTCACCCTCCGCGCTGCACCGTCGTGATCTCATTGGTACGGGATGACTTCGTCTTTCCGGCTCTTAGCCTTCGAGCGCGCGTATCGGAACCAACGCAGTAAGCACAGCTTTTAACGTTGCCGGGAGAGAAGGGACAACTTTTCCGCGACGAACACTCGGAGATATCACAACGGATACTTATGCGCCGGCTACGATTAAGTCAACGGTGAAAATGCACGATCGAGGTTCTCGCCGGTCGCACAAATATTTTATTTCGCCGGAACATCGCGCTCTCAAATGGAGAGAAATCGAGAAACATTGTCGTGACTTGCGCGGCTGTGTAATACGGTTTAGATGTTACGGCGAAATTATCGCGGGAAATGGCGAGAAAGTGAGAACAAGAGAGAAAGAGGGAGAGTAAAATATACAGGATATCCGATAATTATCTCGGGATCTGTAGTGTACCGATAGAACGAATTAAATTGAACAGGAAAATCATGTGCCATTTTGCAAAATTTGCAATAGTTCATGAGGAATTAATTTATTAATAATTAATCTGTATGGGTTGAGGATTAGTAGGGGAAGCGGTAGGCCGGGTGTATAAAGAAAAATTGTCTCTAGAAATTAACTGATGCTCATCGTTGCTAGGAGATCTATAGAAGCAAGCCGTTTTTCTTTATATAGAGTCTGGTCCGCTTCCCGTGTGCTCATTAGCTTATACAGATTTATTAATTCCTCATTAAATATTATGAATTTTGCTAAATGGTACATGATTTTCCCGTTCAATTTAACCCGTGTTGCGTGCACGAATCTCAAGATAAGTATTGAACACTCTGTATATTTAATCTGAGGTGTAAGATTCGTTAGAATGTACAGCAATAATATATATATATATATAAAATAGTTGTCGGATGTTAAACTTAAAGACACTAGTTGAGGCATTGAGAGAGAGAGAGAGAGAGGGGGGGGGGAGGAGGCAGAGGGGAAGGGAGACAGATCGCGCGTTAAACGTTACCTTCCATACTAGTAAACTCGCGAAACAAACAGCCCTTCCCCGCTGCCCATCGCTCTCCTGTGTTGCGTTTCGTCAATATGCACAATTACGTGAATGCATAAACCGATCCGACACGGGAATATTTGTTATCGCACGGAGCAACACCACTAAACACTCCGGGCTACCGTTATTAAAGCGTCGCGATCACGTCGGAGAGGGAGGGGAGAAGAAGGATAGATTTATCGTCGGCGGTAACCGCTAACTTCTGGAAAATAACCGGCTCATTTTCGCGCGAAGATCGCGCCTGCGATCAAGCCGGTGGTCGCGGAGGAGCGGCGGGGAAGCGCATGATTGATTCGTAAGCCCGCTGCTTCCGACGTAACCGGGATAAAGTTACGAACCGGATGCGTGCGCGCGCTCGGGGTTGTGTATCGTGATAGGTGAAATTTACGTAATGATAATTCATCATTGCGCCTATCGTAAATGTTACGGCTCGGCTGTACATCATTGTTAACGGGCGCGAGCCCGTCAGTTTTCCTTTTAACAGATCGCGCCGGCGGTTACCAGACGCTCGATGTACTAGGATGCGCGATGCACGGTTCGCATTCGCGAATTCGTGTATATCCGTGCGATAATGCGATACCAGATTACCATAATCGAGATAGATCGCGTGCCTTCCGGTGCGAGAAAGTGTTACGCGGCGGACCGGAATTTATCTTCTTTAGGAAGGCTTTCGAGCGGTATATATATGTTGTAGGATTAAACGCACGCACATGTACACACACACGGACGGTTTACATTCTCAAGGAGTTTCTATCCCTTATTCAGGATGTCGTGTCCCCCTCCGTCTTCGTTTCATCCGGGATTTCCGGAAGACATCAAGTTTTAACTAGCGCGCGCCGGAGATACGAAACTCGACGTATCCCTCTTCGGAGGATACCTCGTGCTGAAGAGATGTCGTTGCGAAGCGGAGGGATGATCTCGCGGAATAATTACGGGTAAATTTACATTCTGGAGAGAGAGGAGAGAGAAATCCGTAAATACAGGTCACGATTATTATGTGAAATAATATATAATATTGAAATAAATACATAACGGGATTGTGTGTGTTTGCCGATAAATAAGATTTCAAATCGGGGCGGGTTTTGATAACGGAAGCAGTGCAACGAGCCCGCGTAATCGTAGCGATGCGCGCGTTTAATGAATTAATCAGCAGCGCGCGCGGTACAGCCGAGGCGCAGGCTATCGGCTAATGGATATGTGAATTAATTATCACTTTATCCATTCGCATTAACGAACTTTGTTACGATGGTGTAACAATGTAAATATGCAATATTCAGGATTGGATCGTGCGATTCGCTCGGAAAATATCAATTACTCGGATGTCTTAGCTACCCCTCCCGCTCGAACGCACGATCGATACGTATCTTTCGAGTGATCTTCGAAAACATTTTAATGGCTATTAAGTCAGTATCAGTCGCGCTCTCCTCGTCGACGACTTCATGGAACAACGATCGTGTCCGTTATCGGAATCTCGTATTAGAAAACTGCGCCACTCGTCGCGTATCTTTTGTCGCAACGGCCGAAAGTTTCCCGAAGTATTCATATCGCAAAGAAGATTCGCCGCGGAACTCATGCCGAAGTAACAAATTCCGGCGCGCCCCCGGCGAAAGGATGAAATCAGAACCTACCGCGACGGCAGCCCCGACGCGAAGGACGTCGGGGGTGATGCGCGATCGACGATTTTTTCCTCGGACCGCTGCGCGAGGTGCATCGAAAACCCACTCCCTCTCTCGCCCGCCCTCTCTTTCTCTTTCTCCTCGCCAGGGAGAGCTACACCCAATGACGGGACACGACGGTCCCACAAAACGCGTTACTGGGCCACGGGGTAAGAAATCGATGAAGCCCCCACCCCTCTCGCCCACACACAACCCCTTTCCGCCTGCTCGCCCCTCGCAAGCGGCGCCCCGACGGCGCCGAGAGAACATTCGCTTCTTGGCCGCACCCTGCAACACTCGATTGGTTCCTAAAATACGAGCACCCTCGAGGCCTTTCGCCACACTCTTGATGCCGCAGAGAAGAGGGTGGCTCGTTAACGCCAAGGCGGCAGCGTCCCTCAAGGGCCAGCTAGCTAGTCCGAAGTAACACGTCGCTAGGATTAAGGGCCGGTCTCTCTGCGCGCATCGGCGACTTTTACCCACCACCCGCAGCTGGTGCATTCTCGCTTTGATTAATTTCGGAATTTTGTTACTCCCTAGCGCGCCGCCTCGATGAACTTGTCCTTCTGATATCCGTCCGCGTTATGATTCTCTCTGTGAGATTGCCAATAATGTATCACGTGATCTTTATTAATTATAGAGAATTATCATGCGTGATTTGGAGCCACTAGGGAACGAGTAATTGCATAATGTTAGCGTAATATCGTGTTTATTCTATTGCCACGCGATTGTCTCGATTGACTCTATTAATATAACTAATTGTTATGCGACCCGTTGTTTATTACTAAAAATTGGCAGATGTTTATTCACCAGATGTAGTGAAATCGAGTTCTATTAGCAGCTTCAATATTTTGAATCTTCGGATAGAGTTCGAAGCTGCAAATAGTTCAACTTTGAGTCTTCGAACTTTGCCGTCAAATGTCGAATTATACCGAAGTTTTGAAATCTCGAATATGCCGAATATGTTCCTACTGAAAACACTGGAATTTATTTTTAGGAAATGCTCACAAAAAATCGAAGTTTAAAACCACTAAATTTCTTCAATGAAAAAAAGAAATTTACATAATTGTACTGAATACTCTCATAAATTTAGAATCATTTTATACTCACATTTAATAATTCATTTATTAAGATATTATTGCGTTCACATAAATATTTACCGTAAACTAGTACAGTATATCTAAATTGACAAAAATATTACTTGACTTCTGATGCTGAAAAACAGGTAATTACGTTTACTTGATTCTAGCACTTTTTCTATGCACAAATAATCTTACGTTATAATGTCACGACACGTATGACACCTGATGTATTACGCGAGTGCACAATTTTTCGTCTGGTGAAAATCGGCTTCTCTACTATCCCGAAGGGACTGTCCATAAAATATCTTTGTGGCCGATCGGGGATGCCCCGTGTAAACTTGATGCCGCGCTATTTCGACGAGACCCGCGGCGCATCTTTACGCGTTCACTCTCTGATTGCTTTATGGCCCGTGATGCATCGCACGCGATCCCATTCGGTGTAATGAGGCGGACGAGGCGTTGACGATTTTATGCCGTAAGGAACGGTCCGCCAACGGTGACACTTCGCCTCATCGAGCAGAGCTCTATTGCGCGACGTAATCTGGAAAGATCACGTGAGAGAAGGCGAGAATTGACGTCGAGCGCGTGACACCTCCGAGTGGAAGTTAAAGGTGATTCTGTAATCGTACACGAGATAATCCCGCGAAACAACAACAGTCACCTTTACCGGAAGACGTTTCGATTCAATGCTCTCTCTCTCTCTCTCTCTCTCTCTCTTTTTAATTGTGTTCAATTTAATCACCCGTGGCGGCGATTATCGACTCCGAGGGGGCGATTGCGAGCAACGTCCGATGAAGCCCCGGCTAAGCCGCATTAATTCAATTTTCTTTCTCTGTGTGCATTTCGGGCATTTCGCCAACAAACCTTATCGAATCTCCTCGCTCCTTTTTCTCTGCTTTTTGCATGATGCCCAAGAGAAGAATTTCCGCTTGAATTTTTTGAACGAGCGGGTATACCCGTCGCTCGGCCTCCTACGAAACGCGGAGGTGGAAGATGGAACTGGCAATGGGCCAATTAATTGATTAACGCAAATTACTGTACACACACACACACACACACGCATGTATATATATATATATATATATATATATATATATATATATATATATATACATCACCAAGAGTGATACCTTGGGCGGGGGCATCACGCCGTCGTAAATTTATAGCGATAGCACGCACCACGTGAATTAATTATCCGGATGATCAACTCTCACATCGCGCGAAGCTTATACCGATCGCTTTGGTGGTTCACGCGCTGCGGGAAAAAATCGTTTCGAAACTTCGTTTCGCTCGTTAGCGTAATTGGTGGCTAAGAGGAGAGGGGAAGCGGAGGATGGTACGCGAACGTGTCACTGTCTCGTCGCGGACGTAACCGCGCTTTACACGACCAATCCGCGTAATAGCGACCGCGCGCTACATGGGCGCGCAGATTTTCACAGATGCGTGTTACAGTATGTATAACAGTTATTAAAAACCGATACACATAGACACGCGCGGCGTGCACGTGTGGGAGTAAAGAGCCGGGGTTCCGCATGGCTCGCGTGTTCAACGCCAAACCTGGATACCCCGATTCCCGCGATAACGTCCGCACGGGGTTTTCGCGCGAGGCGAATAAAGCTCTCGCGTTCTCTCTCGCTATCGGACGACCGCGAAATTCCACGCGGAATGTGCGGTCGGGAATGCGACCTTAAGCAGATATAATATAAAGGCAGGGGGCGGACACATAGGTAATCTGGAGACGAGCGTAATCGATGAAACCGCCATCCAATTATTGATAAAGCAACTATTATCTCGCAGTTACCTCTACGTGGGCGCGCGCAGGTGTGACCATTTTCCAGTGGAGTTTAATAGATAAAGTTACGCTCGGTTATACGGCGGTGCGTAAACGCACGTCCTCAGTAATTTTCCGAATCTGAATTTCGCGTAACGGCCTCGACAACTTCCCCGTATCGCGATCTTGCAAATGCGATCGTGTCTCCGTTACCCTCTGTTCGCACAATCACGTGTCTGTTTCTACAATTAAGAATCTCACACTCCGAAAATCTGACTGCACCCACCTGTGCGACGCAGGTTTATTCATTTCTGCTCTCTCTCTCTCTCTCTCTCCCCTCTGAATTGCTCGGAGTGAGATTTCATTTGAAAAGTAGAGTGACAGTCGAGCGATTTTTCACTTACATAGAGCGAATTCTCCCCTGAAACGTCGGATGAATATTGAAGAGTAAATCTGATATATCACATCGTCAGTGGAGCAAATTCACTCGAACAGATTGAAACATTCACTCGTCAGAATCCACTCCAAGCTAGGGGCCCGTAATGGACGGGGGACATTCTTCACTCTTACGATTGCGAGTGTCGGTGTATTTTCGTCACTATCGCAGCTCGTTCCGAGTAAAATTCCACCGCAAAAAATGTCGCACCGTGTTGCACCGTAATTCCGTCGTCGCTGGATCGCTACTGAAACGTCAACAACGTCTCCACTTTGCCCGGCTTGGCGGCAGAATTTCTCATAAGCGTCTTCGATATCATTAGCGATATCGGTATAATTACTAGTATCGTTACGAACTTTCGCGAACTCGGGCAACAACTATTCCCGGAGCTCTATGCACGTAGCGCCGCGACGTTTATTAATACTTCGATCCGCCGGTTCTCCTCGTCTGCAAGCCGACGGCTAATTAGTCTTTCGATGTTACGCGCATAGGAGTTGTTAATCCTCCCCCGAACGCTCGAGTTCGACGGGGGAGAGCTCTCGCGCGGGCCGCGCGCTATCGATCCCGGGTGAAAGATCGAGGGGGCGAGCACGACTTCGCCAAGCTAAGCTAAGGAACGGAAGAAGAGAGAGCCCTTGTAATGAGACAGGGATTGATTCGCCGAGATTCACCGCAACGTCATTCGACGTCTATCTCGTGGGCGGCGTGTTCTCTGTGAAAAATCGACCTATCGGAATGAGGTAATCCGCCGCGCTTCACTCATCTCTCGGTCTCGTTTCCTCCTCTCCGGCAGGATTCGAGGCGGGATTGAAAGACACGCGCGGTATATAGGGATTCCGTTCCTCGTAACAACCCGATGAACGAGTTCTCGCGTAGCTCCGCGGCTTACGTAAACTCCGGGTCGGCCATACATCACCGGCGCGCGAAGCGTGTTCGATCATCCGCCGCATAATCCGGGCCTGTCGCGAGGCGATTATCGCTCTCGTTCCTTCGAGAAATTTTTAACCACTTCTTTTTTTTCCCCCGCTCCCTAATGCAGCGGACTGCAGCGCCCCGGAACTGACGTGCCGAGACGCGCGTGAAAAAAGCTCCGTCGGTCGTTCCACCTCGGCAGCTCCTCGCATCTCGCTCGAGGAGCGATCAGGAATGGGCTACTCGTCGGCCCCGGTCTTTCACACGGACCGAGTTTCCGAGAGGACGCATCTCGCGCGAGAAGAGAAATGCGCGCGCCCCCTTAGGTGGAGAAATCCCGCCGCTCACGCGGCTAAATACGCGCGGCGGAAAAGCGCGGCCGACTTAATTACCCCCGCCGCCGTAGCCTCGGTACCGGGGGATAAATCTCGGAGCGAGATAAATACGCGACGATATATCGTAGCGAAAAATGGTGTCGCGTTACGACGCGGAGCGGAGCGGTGCTCTCCAACGAAGGGCGGCCCGCGGCTCTATCGCGCGCCCGACGTATGCCGGACGCTATCACACCGGCCGTGTTGTACACGCGCGCGCGGAATTCGCCCCGGAATCCCGTGCTATCGGATCCACGCCTCGCGAAATCCTATGAAAGAGAAAGGGACAGAGAGAGGTGAGGGGTAACGGTATCGGATCCCCGTGGAGAGCGCGCCGACACGGCGTCGCCCATAATTCGCCGGGCCGTCCTTCCTCCATCCGTGCGACTTGAACAAAACACTCGGATCTGTTCCGTATTTCACCTGTCAGTCTGCGTGCGAGCTATATATCTGCGCCATTACTCGCCGCCGTTTTGCTCCTTAGGATATAAATCGCCCGCGAGAACGACGTGCGTATACACGTGGGCTGTGTCGCCGCTACCGAACCTCCCTCTCTCTCCCTCTCCCTCCTTCTGCCTCTTTCGTTTCTCTCTCGCGCGACCGTACGTTTTCCCGGGGATTAACGCTTCGGTGGATAACGTATCATACATATCCGGGGTCGATCGATCGCGACGAATTCGTCGATCGAAAGTGGAAGATGACTAAACGCGACGCTCGATGTGATCGAGCGTTTAAAGCGTCCTTTTATACGTCATAGAAGTTTGCATTTATAGTTTGTGTTGTCACAGATCGTTGTGAAATATTTTGCGTTGCTTGTTGTACGATATTTTACTTTATTATCTTTATGATACCTTGTGTTTCTATTAACTATTCGGCGGCAATATTGGCTGTTAGGCTATATTTGCATACGGTTTGCACGTTTTAATGGATTTCGCCAATTGCAATCTTCCCCACTCCTCTCGTTCCATAATATTTAAGCTCCTCTCGGGGACGTAAGACGCTCAATCTCAGGAATGGTATTAGTTAGAAATCGTATTGACGAGTGTTCGCCTCGCGCGCTGTTTATTGCTTAGAGAAGTATTATATTATTATTTAGAGAAGTATATCGTTATTATTAACAATAATAACATTTCTTTAATAGTAAGTATTACTTAATTGTAATAATACTTTTTTAAACAGTGAACAGCGCGCGTAGCAACGCTCGCCAAATGATTAATGGTTCTAATACCACCCTTGAAATTGAGCGTCTTACGTCTCCGAGAGGAGTCCAAATGCTATGAAACGAGAGGAGTAAGGATGACGAAATCCATAAAAACGTGCAAACTGTGCAGGCAAACTATTGCCACGCCCTTTGGCCACTTTGGAAAAATTACAGTCACTGTACATACAGCTGCTAATAAAGTGAATACGCATAATCTCGAAAAATGAAAATCCCGAAATAAAAGAAACGGAACAACATCCCGAAAAGTCACCATCCCGAAGATCGAATATTTCAGGACAATTTCCCGAAATATTGGAAGGATAGTTTTATAACTTCGCGAGATAACTTCATTTTCTCAAAATGACATCGTCGACATTTTACCCTTTCGCTGCACTTTAACCCTTTCCCGGTGTCTGAATACACGTCTCGTTCGAAGCCGATGTTCTCGTGACTCTACATACAAGTTTCGCGAATCGTGCGTTAACTGCGATACGAAAAAAGCAGGAAACTGCCCGCGATAAAATGATTAAACGATTTCGCAGAGCCGTGCCGCAAAGTTGTCACACATCCGTGTGCGAGCGGGCGAGCGCGTGTAATGGCCGGCCGTAAAAAGCTCAGGAAATTGACGAGGACGTCCCCGGGCTTTCGCGTCGGCGAACTTTTAAACGCGACCGACGCGGAATTCCAAACGACCCCGTGAAACGGCCCGGGTTCGATCGTAGTCGTGCGGCCGACGAGAAAGAGATTTACCACCCCCGCCGCCGGACTCGAAATTCCTCGTCCTCGTTCTTGCCGCGATGGCGTTCTTCTTCCATCGAAAATATTCGATATTTTTCGCCGGCTCGACCAGCGCCAGTGAGTACGCTCCGTGAAAGCAGGGGAGACGGGGAGACGACGGCGTCGAAATTTACCGTCGACTTTGGTAACTCTCTCGGAGGGGAGTGTTAGTGAGAGCCATATATATCCCGGGACCGGGCGATGTCAAACGCTGGTCGGGGCGATATATTTTGCTTATCGGGAAATGTTAAACCGTCGGCGCGCCCGCGCGGATTATTTCAGCCACGGGGTAGGTCAGTCGCGACGTGAAACGCCGAATGTCGTGGTTGGAACTCGTCTATGAATCCCGCAGATTACATCCCCGTCCTTTTGCTCAGTTCCGCTCGCTCGGTTTGCCTCTCGGCGATGCTGCGTCGCGGCGCCGACTCCGTCGAATTAACCGGAAGGTTCTTTCTTCCGTTTCGATTACAGTCCGCGCTTGCGTACGGAAGTTGGCGACTTCGTTCTACCCTTCGTTAACGCTCCTTCATCTTCTCGCTGACGAACGGCAACTGTTTCTGTGTGGTATTCAATATTTCAAATTTTCATGTAAGCAAGTTCTTACACAAACTGGCGGCGAGACGAACTTCTCGATGAAACGTTCCTTTACGCAATTACGCCTCTATTTTGTATGCTTCTATTACTAATAATGTATTAGTAAACTTCGTACTTCTCGATGAAACGAACATTCTATTCGAATTAAGGATGTAAAATATGTGCGAAAGCAACACGCACGCCACCTGTACCCTCGAAATCGTTTTTCTCGAGAAGCCGGATAAAGAGTGCGGCTAAATCCCGCTCAAATTTTTCCAGACAGTTTTGAATGCAACTTTGGCTTAAAATAAAGCTTATGATGCGTAGATTACGAACATGCAAGTCCCAAGATGGATGGAGCAACCGTTTGAGAGAAAATTCATTTAAAATTCTACTTTCGCTAAATGACGCCACGCACTTCAACAAGTAAAAATAAAATAAACACATAAATTATCAACAATTTGACAATTACTTATTGTTAGTAATATCATCGATATATATTGTTATTCAACGACAGCCTCAGATTGCTTACATTAAGACGCTTGCTTGAGACAGTTCGAGAACTATTTTCTCTGGAACTCTCTGTCTAACACTTGGAACATTTATATTCGCAATCTACACGTCATAAACTTTATTTTAAGTCCAAGTTGGATTCAAAACTTTTGTCCGGAAGAATTTGGACGGAATGTCTATGAGTACTTGGGCGCTCTCTTTATCCCGTATTTTTTGCACGTTGTTTCCGTGTTCCTTTCCACGAATACGTTCCTATTTTGTATATCATTAATAATATATTAGTAACTTCAATCGTACATCTCGATGAAACGAGTATTTTGTTTGAATCAGGAATGCAAAATGCGTGCGACGCGCTGTCTTTACACCCGAAATCGCTTTTCTCGAGAAGCCGGAGAAATTTATCCCGTATTTTCTGCACATTGTTTCCATTTTCAATCAAGCCGCCGGTTGCGCTACAACAAATTTATCAGGCTACCGTGTAACATCGTATATACTGCTCGTCGCCACTCAACTTCGACCAAATAAGCTGTTCCCTCGCGCGATCGAGTGAGGCATCTCGCCGCACTAACGACGTTAAAGGTGAAAGGGCAAGTGCATGAAGGAGACGCGTGACATTACTGCGAAAATTGCATTATCCCCGTAAATCATTCCGTCACGTATAAGGGACGTTACGGGATCCAGGGCGCTATGAGCTTTCCCTTCGGTTACAGATTGTTTCACCATCAGTCTGGGAGAATCGATCTTTCCCGACGGGAAAGTTTTCGGCGAGGTTACTTCACTTGATATACAAAATGGCAGAAGTGTTACGTTGTGAAACGTGTATCGTCGCTCTTATCGACGTGTTTATCATCGAAGATAACCTCCCACGTGCGCGTAAATATTCGACGCCGCGGCTTTCGCCGTTCCTGTTTGCGTAGAGATTTATCGACCGCCACTCGATGGGGGAGAAACTTTCTTTGTGGGTCAAAGTAGAATAATGTTGCCAAACGAGACGATGTAGCGGTTGACGTTGATCCACGATCGGAAGAGCGCGCGAAGTCGGGGGAGAATGTTTCCGCACCGTGCTAAGAAATGTTTGTATCGTGCTGAAAATTCGTGGCAAAGAAAAGCGGGCAAACAAAGTTTCCCAGTGACTATCATTAATTCCTTTCCGGTACGCGCCCCATATCTCACGTCGCCGACGCACTCAGCACCCGTGGAATTCAATAAAGCTTGCTCTAAACGGAGAAATAATATGAAAGGATTTTATAATAAATCAGTCGTGAAACAAGACGGATAATTTAAGAACAATAACGACGAAATTGAAAACATTAGTGGGAAGTGATTTTCGAGAATAATACGTTAAATTAATAACATCATACACAACTGTGATATCATACGCATATTTCCATTTGAATGTTCATATTCTTGACATTTTGCGAGAGGGAAGCTATGATTATGAGATATTAAAAATTTCGGGAATTTGCTGAATTAAGTGCTTTCAGCAGTAGAAACAAGCAACGGGATTTCAGTTCTTACATATAATTTCACGTGAATGTTTCGTTACATGAGAAATGTAATTTGAGGATACCAGCCAGCTATTGTATATAAGAAATATCTAATGTAAAACCAGTCGGTAAAACCTGTCGAGAAGCGCAGTTACGGTTTCAACGAAAAATCCCGAAAGGGGGGAGAACTTTGAATTTTTCACGAAATCTGCCATTGTCGACTGATACGGTTGTAGTTTCACAGTTGATACGTGCTATCCATTTCGCCAATATTGATATTTGCGTTTCAACGCCGGACTTTTATGCCGCTATTTGCAATCCAAAACATTTCCCTTCAGAATATCTCACTTCGACCGCGATATTTTTACGCGAATAGCGACAGAGAAAAGCAGGGAGAAATATTCAGATACACGGAAGGACAAATCAGGAAGTGGCACATACAGTCGCGGGAGAATTTTCCAGACGGGATATTGTGCTGTCTCGCCGTCACTCGAGCGTTCGATGGAAAAAGGGACTTGCGCGTCGAGCACGGAAAAATTAAGGCGGCTACAGTTTCCAAGTGGCGACGATATTATCTCGAGGAAAAGTGGCGTAATCCCCGGCATCCCCGCAGAATTTTTTATATCCGCAATCCCTCGCCCTCCCCATTCTCGTCGCGGCCGATATAAAAAAAAAGGAGAACGTGAGGAAGAGGAAGAAGAAGAGAAAAGGATACCCCTCGCGCTTTCCGGACGCGGGACCGATCCCGTCGGAAGCTTTACGCTTGACGTAAAAATCTCAACGGCCCACTCGACATCGGATTTATTCAGTATGAACGCGAATTTCCGTGCCGAAGGGGTGCGGAAGGGTGGTGCGCCCGCTTTCGCATTAGAATAATCAGAAAGGAGTAACCAGATTTATTCATGAGCGGTAACTACCGACGTAACCGGAAAAATCGCAAAGTACGCGGCCGCGGGATAAGGAAATTCGCGTAACACCGTGACGCGCGGGTTTTTCAACCTGCATTTTTCAAAGCCGCCAAGCTGCCCGCGCTGACTCTGATAAAAATTGTGCGCGTTTATAAGCGTACGCACGAGCTTGGGCGCGGCCCCTCGCGCTAATGGGTTCTTGATTAAACTCGCGCGATGCGAAGAATCGTTCGGTCCTTTCGCTTATTTAAAGACTTTAATCAACTTTTGTTTCGTTCTTTTTTGTATTTTTGCNCGCCAAGATTTTCTCCCTTTCCGCTCGTTCCTTTTTTTTTTTTTTTTTTTTTTTTTTTTCCCCCCCCCCCCCCCCCCCAACAAAACACTCGCACGCGCGCTTATAAGACATCTGTATTTTTCATTTTCGTTACCGCACGTATATCCGTTGCAATTTACGTTGCGTAATATCTGAACTCGCGCGCCAATGAATAAATGTTTACGGCCGGAAAGAGGGGAAAAAACAAACGCGATGTAATTTTTTTTGTTTTCCTTCTTTTTTGTTTCGGCGGTAGCAGTTACGGGCTCGCATCGCGCATACCGCGCCCTTTCATCGATGTTTTCGTCCGGCGTATTTATTCTCTCTTGGTCTGGCTTTAATTAAACGAATGGGACTGACGTCTCGCGGCGAATAATTTGGAATATGGATGTACGCGGCGAGGAGGAGCCGGTACGCGAAGATCGCCGACAAATGGCGCGCGCTACTTGCGCTTTATGGTCGTCGCGTTGCTTAATCGTGCTCGCTGCCACGCGCCCTGATGCAAGCGCGTGATATACCTTATTTCTCACAGCGTTTGCGCGGGATAATTATATGGGGGATAATCACTTTTCGCGATATTACAATCGCGCGTATGGCGCACAGTTTACGTGGCGCAATATAATGAAGCGAATAATCAGGCTTCTCGCGCGCGTGCGGTACTTTCAGGATCCATTCGTCGGCCGTGATAAATTGCAGAATTTTATCTGTCCCAGCCGGCGTTAACGAACGTTCGTCGTGATTATACGTGGCTCTTGAGGCCGGGCTATTTCTCGACTGATGCGAAACGTGCTTGGAAATTTTAATTAAACTCAAGTCGAAGAATAATCCTTAAGTGCGCCAAGTGTTGTATCTCGCCCGTACAACGACTCGCCTGTAACGATGAAATCCCGTGAGAGAGGTGAGGGTCGGAAAAACACGACAGAGTCGAGAAATGAAACTGCAAATGCAAACGGTACACACTATTTTCGGTATACTGAGTTTTTGAAACATACGAATTTGTTGAAACATACATTATGTACAGATTGTACCGATAACATGACCTAATTATTGATACAATTAGAAAACGATTGACCATTCAGAAGCTGAGATATTTGCAAGTAAAGATGACACTTTTTATACATGTTCCTTAAAGATTAAAATGTCCTATTTTTAACTCCTATTTTTAATGTCTTCTGAACAACTTTAAGATTTTAATGACAAACTACTGTGATATTAAGGACTAATAGGAGAAGATATCCAATTTATATTCGACAACACTGATCGAGAAGCTTGATTCATCGAGAATTTGCCGAGTCGCGTAATTCATTTGTTTGGCGGAAAATACAATTGCAATTATCAAAGTTTCCCCCTGAAGCATATAAGACGAGATCCAGAATACGGCTGCTCTTCACGTATGGAGCTTTTTGCTGCTTCCGTTTCGACAATTCGACCAACACAGCTTGTGCAGGCGAGCTATTATAAATTCCTCTTTATGCAAATACAGGACTCCGCGAACAATGCTATACTAATTTACGGACTGTTCGTTGGAAGCGGAGTTACTTGTTAGCAACCGACTACCCATTACTCGTTGTTTCCCCAGGCATGTGTGCTGCCCTAAAGCGAGTATCACTGGGAGTATCCTGAGCTTTCTAAGCGCACACTGCGAAATCGTAATAAGCTACAATATCTCTTTGATACGTATGGACACATGATTCACAGTTTCAAAATTATAGTGGCACGCGCTTAGCGCAAAGCGATCTGTGACACAATCATTTCTGACTCTGATAAAATTACCGTGTCCTCCTCTCAAACCCATCTCGCAAATTAGCACCCTAGAGAGTTCACGGTAAATACGAAAGTAAATACGGAGAGAAAAGCATTTGATATTTGTAACTATGATCATTATAGTGGTAAATTTATAGTTTGGGAGAACCATTTTTGTAATAAACATTATCAGTGTCAGTGAAAATAACCTCATGTATATTCGCTATTCTCCAAAGTTCTCTGTGTGAGTTTTAGGTTAGAATAGCAGTATTTGCTCTCGCTTGGATTAAGTTCTCACTCCAAGAAATTTCGAGAGTACACTGAGGAAAGGAAGCATTTAGACAAAATCGGCGGTAACCTTCAATACAAAATAATATTGTGTCCACTGAAGAAATTACGCGTTGGCGCAGCAATACGTTGTGTCGATATAATTGCTGACCAAGTCGTAATTGTTAAATCAATCGATAATTGATTACAACGTAATTTGTTCGATAGACTAAACGTTGTGCTTGATAAAATTTGGCCCGTTTAAGCAGAATCTCACCGAGTTTCTTTTTGTGACTGAGCCTCAGAGAATCTTCGGATGCCGTTGAAACGAGATGCGCTCTAAATTAACCGAAACCCGAGATCGTATTATACTATCAGCGCGGCCCGACTTGAATTTTCTCCGAGAGATTCTTCGAGCAGCGCCGCAGCTGCTCGCAATTCGGAGATCATCGAAAACAGTCAGTCCGACCTCAGAATCAGGTCGGTCGACGGCTTCGTCGGGCGGTTTCAACCCAGTGATAAATTTCGCGGGAGCTCCGGCAAATTTCGACGAATCGTTCGCATTCGCGCGCCGCGTCTGCTCCGCGAGCGGTTGCACGATAGTCTAGGTCGCGGATGCGCACTATAAATCAGACTTTGCCGGGGCAAGGCAGCCTCGTTGCCCCTCTCCCGCCCTCGTTGTCGCTGATAATGAAAATCCCGCGGGCAGGATATTCGCGGATTCTTCCGCAATTCCGGGCGTCGTACGCTTGAAAGGCTGCCAAAATAATTTCGCGAGACCGGAAGCCCGCTGTTCGCGCGCGCAACCGACGATCCTCCTGAGGTGGCGAGCATCGCTCCTTCCTTTTACGGATAACGAAATCGATCGAGAAAGCACTACCCGTGGTTGGTGCGGCGCGGCGAGATTAAAAATTCCCTCGTTTCCCTTGCGGGATAACTTGGATGCTCACGCGATAAAGGCTACGCCGTTCTATAAATAATCTCCTCTATTCCCCCCGGTTCCTCATTCTTCGACATCGCGAAATCCAGGCACGCGTGCAGGCCAGGTGCGCCCTCGGTGTATTGATTTACAACGACGCGCGTAGATCGCGATGAAAAACTAGTCGAGATCCGCCGCGAGCGGTATTGACCGCCAAGTTTGCGCGGCTCGATGCTTGATTTAAGGGAAAGCGGTAATCCACGGTCCCGTCGGGAACGGAGGGGGATTAATACGTCTTTGTGTTTTCTTTTTTATATTCTCTCCCTACCGTTGTTTCCCTCCGTGGAGACGCGGGGTTCTCCATTATCTCTGAATAAGAATTTTCGAAGAGGGAATAATGAGTTTATCGATTGTCACCTTTCGTGACAAAAGAATATGTACGAAAAGGAAAAAAAATGAGTATAAATTCAAGATTCATATTTTCATATATAAGCAAAAATACATGATCTTGTGTGATGATAAAATCTGTTTACATAAAGAAATTCCGTATAGTTCCACTGAAAATATCATATTCTTGTTATTCAAGACATTTCTCTGAACATTTCACCGGAGAGTGCAATAATCGAGATACACAAAGTTTTGGGAATTAACTGCAATTTGGGGTTGAATATCAATACGGGTAGCCGAAGAAGCGAATATTATTTGTTCGGCAAACAGTACGGCTAGGCAAGCGCGTACGCTGGCACACACGTGCTCGAATGCTAATTACGCGTAAACTCTGCCGACAGTAGCGCAACAACTTGCGCGCTCAAACTTTTCGTTGCAAAACAGCGCGTTAGCAATACTTGAGCATCGACAAATCGTTCAAGTTTCCGCCTTCAATTACGCTCTTGCAATTGCGCGATCTAATAGCATCTAGCGTGGATTTTTCTGAAAATCACGCGACAAAGATATCTTTTCTTATCAGGCTACAAAGGCTAAATCGTCCAGCAACATCTCTCAATCGTCTCTTGCTGCTAAGACAGAAGACGTTTAACCCTGACAGTAACATATTCTACGAGGCCTACACGCATTTTCTTTCGCTTACCCCCTTTTCTACGTTTTATACAAGACATTATATCCCACTCTTATTCTTTTGTTACTCGGAAAAAAGTTTGGGTCAACATGACCATTGTTATTGTTGGTCTGATTCAATGAGATAACTGACTTTTCTGAAGGCAATCAGTCTACAAAATCTACAATAAATAAAAATTAATAATTATAGCTTTAAAGTTTCGGAAAAAACCCCGTTTTTCTTGATTTTTCTGCGCATTTCTGTCTCAGGGATACAAAAATTCGTTTAAAAAAATTCACGTGTATTCGATTAAAACCTATCACATTTACTTTTTTTCGTAAAGAAGATAAAAAAACAAAAAAAAATATGTAGAAAAATTGGGGAAAAGCAATATTTTTCCGAAACTTTAAAATTATAATAGTAATAAACTCAATGGCGCATAAAAGATAAAAATGCAAAAAATATAATTTTCAGAATTTTTTTTCGTAATATAGACCTGAGGAACTTATAATGTTACTTCAGCTTCAAGATCGTGGGTATTACTCAGAGAATCAAATTCATCTCCTACTTTCCACGCTTAACAGCTTGCTATAAATCTCAACGATGATCCTCAAAAAGAAAAACTGAAGATACTGTGCGCGATAGTTCATCAGTCATTCGCCGTCAATAAACTACTTCAGCAACTCATCAAAATCGCTCGCTCGTAATTTACGGGATGCACTTATGAGACTGCAAACTCCACCGCACGGAGGGAAGTTTCGTAAAACCACCTTCTCCTTGAGAAGGCTCGCTTCCGGACACGTCGACGTCGTCTTGGTAGTCGTCGTCTCTGTTCGTCCTGCGGTTGAAAAGACGACGGCGAACTTCCCGGAGGAATGCGGCCGAAGTGCGCGAAATTCCAGCTGCGTCAGGGCGAGAACCCGCTGATGAAGTCGTACTATCGTCCTCGTTAAAAGGACCTCCTTCCACGCCTTCCCTCGCTCCGAGGGAGAACGCGGTGCGGACGCGCGGGAGGCCTCCTATTTCACGCGCGAGGAGGAATTTCCGACATCCCTGCGGAGTACCCGCTGAGTGGCGCGCGTTGGAGACGAGAGGAGGAGGAGAGGCCGGGGGTGGAATAAGAATATAAACTACGAGCGCATCGCTTCTTGTCCGTTCAATAGCTCAGCTCGTGTTGGTTCGTACGTATGCACGTACATTCGTTCGTTCGTCCGTTTGTTCGTTAACGGTGAGCACAACAAACGCTCGCGGAATGCGCGCCGCGGACGAACTCGGAGGAATTCGCGTTTTGTTTGACCGCCGTTACGGTTTAACTGAGGGATTACTTTCGGAAACAATTTCGGAGCTCGCGAAGCGATCTCGCATATCGCTCTGCCGCTCTGAACCGGGAGTATCTTTCATCTGGATGAATGGCCCCGCCTCGATGAAAGCTCGTCAAAATTCCGAATGAAGTGTTACGTGATGTATGTTACGCCACGTCGCTGTGATACCGAACTGCGGTATATATCGTTGCACCGCGCAATAATTCATTCGGGATTTTCGCTCTTACACGCGTGCACTTCTTGAGCCGTATAATTTTCTTTCTTTTTTATTTATTTATTTATTTTTTTTTTTCTCGTTTAGTCAGTCGGGGAACGCACAACAGGCCCGGTGAAAATATTTGACGTGTGTGAGACAACTTCTTCAATATATACGTTTTTGCACCTCTGCGTCTCTTTGTATTCTTATATGAAGATAAATTTTACTGTCTATGCGAGAAATGATGAGCACGTTTCGGATTGGAGAATGAAAATATAGAACGCTGCGGAGCAGCGCTGCAATAACACGATAACAAACGAGCGCGCGTTCGCAAATAAAAGCCGAACGATTGGATGAAGAAAAAATGTTCACGGAAGGATAAGTTTAATATGAAATCATTCGTCGAATTAGATGTGTTATTCGAGCGCTAATTAAATATCGCGATGGAGAGCGATCGAGGGTCACGATGATTGAATATCCCATCGCGAAATTTGTTAATTGCCGATTTCACGATGTAAGGCTGCAAAATCAAATTACAATTATGCGGAGCAAACGAAATTACTTTGGAATATTATATTACATTACGTAAATACCGATAAAATTCCGCGCATCAGCAACGATGGAAAATCAGATTACACAAATCGAAAATATCCATCTTCGTTTTATACGACGCATTAATTTGACAATGCGAATAATGTAATCTATATTGTGATAACGCGGCAGCCCGTCCGTTTCTGATTAAGGCACCGAAAATATGCAACGCGAATTATTATGCGGGAGTAGGCGGACATAAATGAAAAATGACGCATAAGCAGCGGGGCGAATTATTAATTTCCAGCGCGAGCGCGTGAATTCATTCACGATCCGCTGCAAATTCCCGAGGTGGAATCGAAATTTCCAGCGGTTACCGCGCGCAGATAGAGCGACGTAAACTCTCGGAGCTCGTAAACGGAAAACTCTCGCGCCGCGAGTGTCGCGCCGAAGGCGCGAAGGTAACGCCGAGGGAGTTTGATAGGGCGATCGCGAATTTTTAATCGCGTCATTAGTTATCAACTGCGGGAGCGACGATGTGTTCGCCACGGTTGTTCGCGCGCAGTTCGTCGGTCCGAGTTACGGTGGGAATCGCGCGGATCCCGCCGACGTTAAATTCTCATCGACTTTCGGTAACGAGACGTTTAACGACCAATGACACCGGTCGTTAAAACGCGCCAACTTGGCCGAATGGACATCGCGGACTTTACTGCCTTGCCTTTTTACGAGGTGATTCGCGCGCCGGGCAATATGAAAATTTTCGACGTGATTTTCGCAGTAACGAAAGACGCGTGCACGCGCGTGTTTTACGCCGGCCCGAGTTATTAAAACGTTCGTCGAGAGTTAGAGCGACGTTTACGACTTCATTCGCGACTTCAGACGAGATTTTCCGAAGTGTTCCCGAAGAAAAGGTAAGACCTCCGACATTTCGCTCGATTCCACGGAGCCCTTACGGCATTACAGACTTGACAGATGGGAGTAAAAAATATCCAAGTTCAGCGTGACGTAATTATTGATTGGCCCTTAACATAAGCAGAAGCATTTCCCGGAGAAGTTCCATGAATATCCAAACACGTTGTAACGGAGCGGGTTTTACGTAGATAAAAGAAGAAAGAAATTCGCAGATCTACGAACTTCGGCTCGAAGTTTCGGCTTAACGGTAGCGCAAACTTTGTTGCGAGGAGTTTTAACGAGGATCTGTTATGCGACGTCATTCCAATATCGGACGATAATTAAACTTAAGTCGATACGGCCGAGCCGAGTCGAGCCCGTTCGTTATCGCAGCGGGGGAGCCGGCGAAATCTCTCAATGATCTCGCGACGAGAGATCTCGGTAAGAATCCTCCCGTGAAAGGACATATTGATCCGGAATGAAGGCCAGCTGCCTCCTATCGCGAGAATGGACCAAGTAATCAGACTGGCGCTTCTGCCGGGCAGCAGGCAGAATTGGCCATCGCGAGGGATTATAAACGAGATCTCGGAGACACGATTGGTTGGTCATTAAGAAATATCCAGCCTGAGCAAGAAACGTTCGGAAAATCGTTATTATAATTGGCTAACGTAACGAGCTCCCAGTTCGCATTGTAACTTTAATCTCAATATTAGCCAACTTTTCCCAACCGTCCGATCCGCACCGGATATCCCGATGGAAAACAATATAATCGCTGTAATTTAGATTCTTCTCCGTGGGACGAGAGAGATTGTGATATTTTTATCTTCCAGGCAATTCCCGCGAATCAGTGCGATGCGCCCACCGTGAAAGGCGATAAATAACAACAAGCGGATATCGTGAGCGGCGGAGAAATGATGAAGATTTTAAACTGCCGAACGCATTAACGTGTGTAAAACATCCAACCTCCCCTGTCTCGCTCTCGTTTTTGCGCACTTTTAGCGACGATGAAGATTTAATCGAGTAAAGCTTTAACGAGCCTTCTTCGTAGCCGGCTACACCGCGATCGCTTTATTTGCCGTTGAGTTTAGTTGAGCGTTTCGCTTAGCGCGGTATCATCGTCGGACAATTCAATTGCCTTTGCGAAATTCGCCGATGCAATTAGCTTGTCGCTTCTGATTAAACGCGCTTGCTTCCTCTCTCTCTCTCTCTCTCTCATTCGCTGTGCTGCGAGAGCGCTAAATTCAATTGGCCGTCGTGAGGGATGATAAACATGACGGATGGTAAGACGCGAAGAACGGGACAGCAGGACGGATGGCACTTCGCCATTAGAGCTAATGCGACAAATGCGTTACCGGCTTGTCGAATGACTACTATGTACCTCCTCTCCCCTCGCCTTCCTTTTTCACCCCCGACCTTCTCGATCCCTCTTTCCCGCCTACCTCCTTAGCCGCCGTAGTGACATCTCCAGCTCTTCACGCTGCTGAAAGGGCGTACCTATCTGCCGGAGATCATCGGAACACGTCGCTTCGATCGTAGAACGGAGAATGACTTTTATTTCCGATGCTACCCCGTTGTCCCGCGAAAGTGTTCGAGTGCACGGGGAAACGAAAGCGAGAGAAACTCCCCGGCGGTGTATCACCTGTCGATTAACTTCTCAAAGTCGATCTCCGTGCTTTCGTTTCTCCGCTCACGCGAGATAGACGGAGTCGTCGTTGCCGCCGCCATATTGGCGCCTTTCTCAATTTCAACGTTCGGTAACTCAGTGTCGATTAGGACGGCTAACTCTTGATCAGCCAATCACGACTATCGATCTTAAAAAATCGGGACTTTTAATAAAAAAGAAATAAAGTAGATAAATGTAAGTGAATTCATTATTATGTTCGTATACGGCAAGGACCTTTCATCTGGTATCTATCGGTGGCGCTCGTACTTTAGAGAGTTTAACGAATTTGAGCAGAAATTATATTTTGTATTATTTATTTTTCATTAAGTGAAAAACCGGAATAAATGGCGTTCCGCTTAAGGTTCTGTCGGAACGCCTGTAATGAAAGCCGGAAATCGGAATACTCGGCGAAAATCGTGACGATTGATCATCCTAATGTCGAAAGAGGATCTCCCATGGTAACACGATGCTCGTAGTTTCATCAAAGTAAATTAATTATCTCAAGTGCACTCGTGACTGTATTTCCCTGTCTTTCCGGAAGTTCACGTCGCGAGAGACGTCTTTAATTTTCCGTTGCGCAATTATAACTCGAAGGCTATCGATATCTTGACGTTTCCAATGGCGACAAATCGAACGTCAAAGGAGCCACGGCCTCTCGGAGGAAAGATGACCGTCAACTTGATGGATACCTTTCACGTCGGAAGGTATAGACAGACTCGGCATGAAAGGGAGAGGAGGAGACAAAGAGAGAGAGAGAGAGGGGAGAGAAGGAGAAACAGAATACGGCGTTTAGTAAACTCGACGGAAACCGACGTAACTTCGCCCGGCAAATTTCCTCCGAATTAAGCTCAAAAGCGGCCGGAAGCCGCAAAAGCGCCTTTGAAGCATCGAAGCCGTGGTAGCGCGGCGGCTCATATTATCTGCCGGCTTGGCTAATTCATTCGGGAGGGAAGAGATATACACACGCCGATTCCTCGACTCTCGCATCTCAGACGGCGCGCACTTAGTTCCCCCCTTTCCTCCCCCCGAACACCTGGTTGAAGAAACCCGCCGCTTTGGAACGTCGGGTCGCTTTAATCGTGGAAATCCGCGCGCGATTCGAATGTGCACAAGAGAGAGAGAGAGGGGCTGGAAGGGACCGTTTCGCGGACGAGACGCGCGCACGAAGGAGTCTCGCGGTTACGAATTCTCTGTCGATTTGGGAGAGTTTCTCTCCCCTGGCGAAAATCAAATGGGAGACGCGATCCCGAAACGATCTGACATTTAAGATTAAAGGGAATTCGCTATAAAGCACGCGGGAATATGCGGCGATCGTGTGTGAATTTTGCGGTCGAATCCGGGCGGAAATCGTTTCAACGCGAATGTAATCCGGGTGTTGGATTACACGTGCAAATCTCGCGATCGAAACATCGAGCGGCCGGCGTCTGGTAATCAGTAATAGAGTCATTAAATTTACGAAAGATCTCGCCAGTATATCGATTACACATCATTACTATCCAGGGTTCTCACCTCTCTTGTTTTAGCCCGAGGTCTGGGATTCGGTGCGTTGTATTATTATTGATATATTCCCACCCCTTTTTCGAGAAAGACCTTACCTTGCCGATCACCGGGCGGGCGGGCAAACCCTGAGGTAACAACTCTGTTTATTATCGCGCGATTGTCTCTGTGCAGTTAGTGCGGAACGTAATGCACCATCGAGCTTTCTCGCTGGACGTATTGGGAAACATCGTGCGTATGTTTTCGATACGCTTGTCAATTATTTATTTTGCCGGCGCGTTTGAGTTTTTGCTCGTATCAATATTAGCGAATTCCGAATATGTGTTCGCCGGAACGCACGCGCCGATTAAATCGCTTTGTGGGGAAAATAACCGCGCGGATGTTGAACAATAGAATCAACTAGCGCGCGCAAGCGCGATTTTCATGGAAAAACATACCTGACAAACACGCGGCTTCGTAACATGGCCGATGTTTTTTCGCCATTTTTTCATGTCACGCACAAAGCACTGATCATGCATATTCGTGAAGGACTGATTGCTGGGAATATCGTTGAATACAGAATGCGCACGTTAACGTATATTATTTATGGGACGTATTATTACTGAACAGTGGAAGGAATCTGGCTCGCATGCCGTATATATTGAAACAACATCGCCGCAACATTTCATACGTAATGCGGCCGTGAGTGGAATTTAGCGATAATTCGCATGTAAACGCCGTTAGTCTGTATCTCGCGCGATACGAAGCGCGCGTTACATTTAAGATGACACAAGTTCACTCTCGGGTCGATACGAGCACCCTATCGAAATTCATTCTCACGAATCGTCATGAGTCCGGCTCAGATGGCCTTTAGGAGCAAAACACGGATGTTATAATGCCGTTGCAATATTAATATAATCAATATTAATATTATTTATGACAGAATAAAATTATTCAGCGTGTAACACACGTGTTGAATATTTTCAACCAATCGTAGGCGATGAATCTATTTTTCACGCTTGAAGTGATCCTTGAATCCTGGTAATATTATTAAATTTCATTTCCCTTGAAAAACCCATTCGCCTAATTACTAAATTAATTAAAAAGCAATTTTTAATTCCATTTATTATGTTACGAGAAACAAATTGCCTCCTGGTTGAGGCAGTATTTTTCGTAATATAATAAGCGGAATCAAAAATTGCTTTTTAATTAATTTAGTAATTGGATAAAAGGATTTTTTTCAGGAGAAATGAATTTTAATAACATTAGTGGGACTCGAGGATCGGTAATATCCTAATGGCACTGTAACATCCGTGCTCTGCTTCTAAAAGCGCGTTAAAATTCTTCGTTCCATCGATAAAACTTCCGATCTATTATTTTTTATAATATAATTAATGACAACATCGATAGCTTTCATCTTCTAGCAGTTGCAAGATTTAACGTACCTGGTAGATGTCTCGGAAAGCTTCCACTTCTTTCCATTTCTTTTCATAAGATACTTTACGGAACATTTAAACATAATCGATTATGCATGTTAGGTAATGATTGTCCTAATATTGAATTTTCTAGTATTTCTTTAACATATCGCAGAACAACGCTTAGAAAGAAACTACGTGTGTCACCGATTCGGTCTCAGATTGCCGTGTAAACGCAGTCGTTGTTTTCGAGATTTCACGACGCGACGCGCGATGCGAACTCACATGCGTTCAAAACGCCGGGGGAGGGAGGGAGGGTTGAAGTGTTCAATAAGGTATCATTTGCTGCGAGCACATGGCCGTGACTGATTTCGGCAGTGTTGCAGCGGAACTACGGCATTCACCGGTAACAATCGCACCTGCAAGTTGAGCGGAAAGACGGGTGCGAGAGAAACGTGCGCGAAAAGCTTTTAAATCGTACAAACATGACGATACCCCTTTTCTTCCCCCCCAACCCCTCCGTATATCTTCCCGCGTGCGATACGGCCGAATACACACGCACCCGGCGGGGATAATTTCGCGCGATGGGACGATGTATCGCGAAATGCGCCGAGCATACGCGGAAAAATTATGAGCGTCGCGAGCGCGCGTTGCTCCACGTCGTAATTGTCGACGAGCGCCCAGCGCTGTGTTCGTTTAATATTAATCGCGGGGATAGGTCGTTAATTGAGCGAACGTTAATTAACCAATTGCACGATACCGCATTTTGCACGATCGCGCGCGCATCGGAATAAAAACGACCGCCATTTCGCCGTGATCCGATATCAATTCCTCGGGTTTCGTTCAAGGCCGCTGACGCGTTGACGCGAGTGCTCGCGGAGCGAGGAAATATTTGCCCGTCGATCCGCCCTCGCGCGACATTGGCGACGATAGACGACGCGACGTCGCTGAAACCGGAGCTGATACTTTTCGCAAGACGGGCGCGCAGATAGAGAGAGAAAACGGGAAAAAGAAAGAGAGAGAGAGAGAGAGCGCGGAAATCGTCCGAGGCGGAGATAAGCCGGAGTTGCGCGCCGGGTTATATTCGCGCTGCCACCGCACGGGAAAGGTTTTTCGCGTTTGAGAGGAAAATAAATTTCTCCCTTTTTTCGGCCGGGAATGTAATCACGCGAGTTATAACGTGCAAATTAAAAATTTCCTCTGCTGAAACACGATTTGTAAATGCCACCGCCATACCATATAAATTGGAGCATTCCTAACGAAGTCAACCACAGAAGTCTGACTACGGATTAATTGATTTTAGTTTTAATTTAGCGTTCGCGCTTACGGGCGTGTGCGCGTGCGCACATACACACACAAATACATAGGGAATCCATCTTTTCGCTCATATATTAGTAAATAGAAAACAAACGCTTCCGGACGCTACCGCGCGTGTGTCGCGCGACATTTGGCGTAAAAGTGAGAACACGGCGGAAATATGACGGTGTACAAAAGGACGCAGAGTAACGTATTGTTGACGATCAAACGATCGGTCGATCGATCAGCCGATCGCGATGAATAATTAGCCGTCCGTTCGCGCCGGTCGCCGCGAAATAATCGGGCGCATTCGTTCGGGCGAATTGCCCGCTGTCAAAAATAACGATGTAAGTTCCGTTATTACCGGGGAAACGAGTTGGAATTGTGCGCGGTCGCGTGTGAGAATCACATTGAATTCCGTACGTCATCGATATTTCCCGGCCGTTAATAAAATGCGCGAACCGCACGCGAGCGACGCGGATGAATTGTTTCGCCGGCCAGTAATGATTTCGATTGTACCGGCATCGCGGCATTGCGATTTCGTAAATTCCATTTCATCACCCCGGGGCGTTGTCCTTTGAAATTGCTTTCGCCGGGGGAAAGAAGATTTCTGCACAATACGTCGCCGTTGAATGACGCGCTTCGGGGATTTGCCCCGCTTTCGCAAGAGCGTAGAGAGGAAAGAGAGAAAGAAAAAGAGAGAGGGAAGGGAGCGAGAAAGAGAGATAAACGCTTGGAACGTCGTAAAAAAGAGGATTCTTAGAAAAAACCGGGTTAATTCTCTTAATTTCCCGAGCTGACTTATTTTGTTTCTATTTCCCGTCACAATCGTCGAGGACGCAGAGATCAGCTGAATGCGGTATAATCGTCGCGAAACTTTTAATTAAATGCGAGCGAGCGATGCCGATAATTTATCGCAAGGTTACGGGATTTTTGTTCCTGCGGTTCTGGAATTTTTCAAGATTTCACGTGGTTCGCCTAACTTCAACTTTAATGACAGATTCTTTAAATAGTTCACAGTCGGCGCGTCTCTTCGAGGATTCTCAGCAACACGCCCCGTTATCGGATATTTAAATTATGTAAAAAAGTATTTCGTCGCCAAGTGCTGTTTTTTTTTCTCATTCTCTTTGTAGGATCGATTTAAATGCTGCTTTAAATGTCGCTTGTAAAACATCGTTTGTTTCGATGCGCGCGAGCGCACGACATCCCTCTTTTATTAAAATCGAAGAACCCGTGAAGTTAATTGACTTGATGAAACTGACTATTTGACAAACTATGCAAACTATTTAATGATTGTTCTCCACTCTCACAAAAGGGCAATTTTGCCGCAGCAGCTTTTTAATGGAATATCTGCGCAAGTATGTTCAGTGGAATTTTTTCTTCTCAGAATTATATATTCTCCGCTGGGTTTCAGGATAGAGTCCTTTCGATTGAATACACTTCCTGCACGGTGATTGACGCTTTAATCAATGTTATCCTCGTGTACATGTCGCGTTTCATGGCGAGGCGAGTCGCTGGCGAACGAGCGCGGAAATATTCAGACAGCGTATATTCGAAGAAGTTTCCGATAATGAAACTTTCTTTTGCCGCATAAAAGACAGCTTTACATAATTCGGTTCTTCGTAGGTCGAAGACGAAGGCATTTTACATAGCCGAGTTCTTTTCGTTATCGACGTCGGCAATAATAGCCACGCCATGTTCGGCTGTGCGAATGTTAAATTAACGTTCGAACATTTATGCCGCGTTAAATAATCGCGTTAACGCGCATTAACGTGTCTCTCTCTCTCTCTCTCTCTTTGCCGTGCACGCGCGCAACGATTAATTTGGCCGGCAAGATATGTTTAATTCAGCGATAGCCTATAAATTACGCCTGTACTATTAATAACAGCGCAAAACACGCATATATACATGTGTATAATAGAATTCGTACGTCAAAAGCCAATATCGAAATGCGGAATCTCTAAAACGCGCCGCGAGAAGGATGTTTCTTCTCTGTTTTCTCTAATTTTTTTATCATAATAATTTTTACCAACGATAGTGGCAATTTTTTATAATGCTTAATTAAGAAATGCAAAAAAAATTAAAATTTTAATTCTCGACTATTCGCACCAGTCTATCGGTGGTAATTTTTTTGTCGCACAAGCGCGTAATATTGTTTTATTCCTAATGTTTTATAACGTGCACAAAATGTATCATATGATTTGACATTTAACCCTTTGCACTCCAGCTTAGTAATGCATAGAGGCTATTAGTTCCAAGTACATACCTATGATGTAGAAGAAAAATAGAGTCGTTTCAATAAAACAAAATTTTTATTTCTTAGCTATTTTATAACAAAACATATTCTAACTTATATTATGAAAGAAAAACATAAATTTTAGGACTTAAAGTTTCTTAAAGTGCCGAGGCAGCAAAACAACCATGTCGCCGCTACGGCGACAGCGGAGTGCAAAGGATTAAAACGAACAGCTTCTGCGTCCCACTGTGCCCCGTCTACTGACCCACAGTGTTTCAGGGATGGGGCACAATGGGTCATTCACATACATCGAAAAAAGTCATTGTGAACAAATAAAGAGTTGATTGAAAAAATCTGTTCATTGCTACTGAAGCTATAAGGATTTTTCGGTAATACTACAGCATCATAATTTTTCAATATCTCAAGAACTATTAATTTCACAGGTCTTCAAAAGAAGCGTCCGACAGTGCTCCGACTTTTCTTACCGAATATTTTCTCGAACTGTCGTGCGTTTTACGCTTCCAACAAAAATTGCGATTAATATGTTTAATCAATGTGTAAGTACACGTACATATATTCTGGTACAATTCACTTTCGAATTTAAATTTAAATCTGACGGAATGGAAAATAATGGACTGAAGTTGGGAATTCGTGCAAATTTGAAATTATATGAAATACGTATACGTACGTCTTTACGTCTTTACGTACCTATCTGTACATATTCACATTTTCAATAACGCATAAAATACGGCAACGCGACTCAGGCGCAGTCAATATAACCGCAAGGCAGTCGAATCGCATTTGCCGCTATTACGCAATTCGCGCTTTACCGCTCCTCCGAGAGCTTTACCCTTATCTCGCGCTAAAAATACATCGGTGCGAAGCTCTGAGAAGATGAGGTGGGATTAAGGCTTTAATACAGCGTGAAGATTACTCGACTTTGCGATAATAGGGCCATTAAAGGTCCAATCATTTTCGATTTACGGCTCGAGACGCGGCTACTTTACCGCCGGATGAACAGTTGAAGTTGGCATGTTGAATGCGGGGAGACATTATAGGTCTGTTCGTTTTCACTGCACCGCTGAACTAGTGCAATAAGTTGAAGTGAGAAAACATATACTTGTCTCGCTGCAACTTATTGCACTAGTTTAGCGGTGCAGCGAAAACGAACAGACCTTATGCCTCTCTACAAGGCGACGTGAAAACGAGCCGGATGAAAGGAGGAAAGGGAGAGTCCTGTTGAAACGATGAAAGTTCGACGAGAGTCGACGGAGTCGCTCTCAGGGCGCTCCGATTAATCAAGATTCGTGTGTCCGTTGCGGTAACACATCGTCGACCTCGCAGGAAATTGTCGCGAGAGGTTCGAGTCGCTGCTCGGAAGAAAGCAAGAGGTGAAAAAAACAGCCAAGTTGGTTTTTCAATGTGTACAGGGCGCACCGAAACCTTATCGACGAACTTTCGGAAGTAAATTCCCGATAAGATGAACGCGTTTGCCTCCGCACGATTTTTCAGCGAGAACGCAAGTTTTCGCTTTCGCCCCTTCGAGTTGTAAGTTTAAATGGAACATTTCGCGAAAACTTACGAGCGTTGTAATTTAATTACGAATTTCGACGAAAGGAGATTATTTTATCGGCAACGCACGAAGTTGTTGGTAGAACAGTGAGATTTTGATTTCTTTTTTCGCTCGTTAATGCCCAGCGAACATAATAATGTATAATGTTAATTAATATTAAATTAATTAAGTTAATGTATATTAATTTTGGGCCTCCCCAAAATTTCGTCTACTGGTAAAAATAATAGTTTCGTCGATATAATGTTATCAATCCACCCTAAATGAAGCCATTCTTCAACCTGACGCGTGAAATAATATATTTCCCGCTGAATACCAACGTATACAATCGCATACAAAAGCGTCGACGTTCGGGTTTATATAGTTATATAGTTATTTGTGAAAAAACAAGTATGTTCCATTTATGAAAATTTTGTCCGATATTTTTCAACGGCTACGTTATATAAATAAGCGTAAAATGAATATCTGTTAAATAAAACAATTTTAATACTTTCTCATTTTTACACCTTAAACGTCCAATATACATAAAGGATGTACATTGAGAAAATCGTACTTATCAATTTTAATCGGGCAAAACAGTTTTTCATCAGGAACAGGTCCATTGAGATGATCTTATAAATTACAACATTTTACTCCAATGGGATCGATATGTGGGCCTCAAAGGGCTAATAGGAAAGATCTCTCATCTAACATTCGGACTCGAGTATGATTCGGCCGTCACCTAAATTCCGACTTTCTCATCTATTCTATCCGGCATAGCGTGGAGATACGGGTTTATCGACGCGAAATCTCCAGCTCCGCGCGGTAATCTCTTAAAATACCGAAACGGCATTGTATTATATAGTGTTTATTGTCGTAACGGCGAAGCGCGAAATCCCGGTTGGCGCGGTAAAAAACCGAGCGCCGCAGTGCACCGCTCGTTAAATGTGAAATATATCCGCCATCGTGCGAAATGTTCGCTCGATAACTTCATATACATCAGTTTAATTAGACAGGGCTGTGTTTGCCAGGCAAGGATCGAAGTGTACTATAACTTTTTCATCAAATCAATCGAGTCGCGAAAAGAGAAGTCGACCGGTCTCTCCCGGATCTGTAAACGGTGACTGAAAATGTATGATATATTTCGATCTGTACGATATGTGAGACACATATCGGAATCGAGCGATTCGGGATCTTTTTTCCGGATACTTTGGCGCTCCGCATTTTTTATCCGTATTTTCCGGGATAGCTGTCATTACGTGAAGCGGCGGCGCCGCCGCCGCCGGGCAGAATCGACGGGCGTGTCGTCAAGTTCTGCGACGATAAATCGGATTTCCGTGTAACGCGGGATCGGGTAATCGGATGCAAATGATAGGAATTCCGAAAAGGTCGGAAACGAGCGATTTCCGCATGAGAAAATACGCGCCCGCGGTGCGCGATTTTACCCGACGCGCGCATGCAGCTAAATAGAGCGGAGTGTGTCTGCCCGCTCGCTCATTCGCTAGCGCGCCCGTGCTCGTGTATGTGTGTGTGTTAGCAACTGAATAAAACTGAATCATCCTTAATCCACGGATACGTTGGTTATATCTCGCGTAAAGTCGCAAGAGAAAGAGCGAGAGAAAGGGAGAGAGAGAGAGAGAGAGAGAAATAAAGAGAGAGAGCGAGTGTGATAGGGAGAAAGAGAGAAATAGACGGAGAAAGAGCAGACCGCGCGTTTACAGCCTAACGAAATCCGCCATGTAAAATTTAGCGCGCGTACCCGTTGAATAATTCCGGAATATAATGAATCTGGTCGAAAATTTTGTCGTGATTTCCCAACGACAAATCTCTCGGCGATGTGTAACGCGACATGAATACTTAAAAACATATACGTAAGCATATTCACATCTAACTGATCCCTGCTTGATAAATTTAAATCGCGCGATCGTTATATTCACTTTCCGTGTGTTCCCCGTTTCTCGCTTCTTCAATTTTTCCTTGTTTTTATCCGGTCATTGTAATTTCCGCGAGAGGCAATTGAGAATTCAAAGGAGGAATCCCTTACACGAGATTAAAATATGACTTCCTTCCCTATTCCATTCCGTTCCTATTAAATTTCCCCCCGGTTTAATTGCGTCGCCAAGTACAACGGAAACGGGGAAGGGAGAGCATACGGATCTTCGAGAGTTTTTGAAGCTCCACGCGAACGAACACTCTCGACGCACAAATATTTTCCCGGCTTAATACGCCCGCGTAAAGTTAAATAAACGATTAAAGTTCACGAGACCGCGGCTGCCCCGGGAATTTATTTATCTGGGGAATAAAAACCCGAGCGCGCGCGCGCGGTGAATAAACACGTGAAGTTTAATGATCCGTCACCAATATTAATATTTCAAGGAGCGGACGCGGATGCTGGACGGAGCGAGCTCTCGGGAAGCGTCTAACGCGCCAGAATTTTTCACGCGGCGCCTTTCATGCGCGCATGGGCACCGGCAAGATTTCTCCTGCAGCGCCAGAGAGAAGAGTGAAAAATGTTCCCGAGACTTACATCGCTTCATATTTTCCGTCCATATCTGAAGCGCGAACCCGGGGACAACGTTGTAACGAAATAATCTCGAGTCTCTCTCTCTCTCTCTCTCCCTCTCTCTAAAGAGAAAAGTGAAACAGAATTACTCTCTGTTATAAACGCGACGCAGCTTCGAGTAAATTCACCACATTCTCACAGCTAATCGCAAAGGTGCGGCCGAGATGATCAAGTTGTTTCAGTTGAATCCACTCAGTCTCCCGTTCCTCCGAAGCAAAATGTCAGATCGATCGTCTACGGCGTCGGGTTACGCCTTGTGTTTGATCTCTTCGAAACGCTATTCGAGCCACGGGAAAGCCGTTTTCCCCCCTCAACCGAATCTTCCTCACTTTTCGCACGGAAACTTCGCGGCGGGATATGTGCGTCAGCGCGGCGGCGTTGCGGCGCTCATGCGGGGGGATGCCGACGCCTCGCGAATCTCCGTTTCCGGAAGTCCATTCGTTCGCAGCTCGGGCGATCTCTCGAATGCGCCGGGATGCACCGTCGGGAGGCGTAAAAGCGGATGCGCCGCGAGCTGCGGGTGTAACGTCGTAAGAAAGTTTATCTCGCGGAAAGTTTATTCGCTCGCGGCACGTAAAACGGAGAACTGCCGGCGTTTTCATTACGGTGTACACACCAACCACGCGTGAACCCACGCCAGCACCTACGGGCGCGATCGAGTCAACGTAGGCGCGAAAGACCCGGATTTCAATTAAGAGCAATGCGGCGTTGTACGACACGCTGCGCAGGTATAATATCTTGTACAACACGAAGAGGGGAGTAAGCGCAAAAAAAACGCGTGCAGGTCTAATATGTTACTCAGAGTTGAAAAGTACGTTAAATTTTCACACGATACAGAGACACAAAATACTGCTTCTCTTGAACAATCTGTCCGGAGCAGATTACTGTGGCGAATCGATCTCTCGTGCATTTCCTAAAGGAGGAAATTGGAAACTTACGGTGTATGGCAAAACTGTTATTAAAGTCGAGTGCATTTGCGCGGATGCATAATACACACTGGGTGAAATTATTTGTAGCCTGCGAAATAATCGATTACTCTTACAGACTCTCTGTCCGATAATAACAACATGTCTAAGCAAGGAAGAGAGAGAAGAGGAGGGAGATAACTCGATCGCGCAACGGGTTTACTGTAGCTGAATTAATAAATCGTTGATTTTAGCTGACTCGTAAGTCGAAAGTGAACTATGTAAACTCGCATCGTAAAAGTGCCCGATGGCGCAAACGAGCGCGGAAGTGAAACAAGGACGAAGTTGAAAGTCATAACGTGAACGGAAGCCCCTTATCCGCTCGCAGAAGTGGCCGTTAAATTTTCGATATAAGGACTCGGGCGCGCGATTCTTAACATCCACTCTCACGCTCCCGCGATTCTACCATTTCTTTTCTCCTATTTCCGCCCATCCCCCCCCCCCTCCTTCCTTCTCCCTTATTTTCCTTTCTTTTTTATTACGTCACGATAAACGGTGCCGAGGGGGGATTTACTGCACGGGCGATTCGAGAAATGGTTTGTGCACTTCGTTAACGGGAGAGAGCGTCTGAAGCTCTCTTAGATTCTCGTTTACGTATCGTAATGCCCGGCGTCGAGATTGTACGGGATACTTTTCTCCACATGTTTCACGTCGTATTCGACGCGGAACACGTTATCTGCATAAATGGCAAACTAGACGAGTCATTTCGCGCGGTAACCGTGAGATAAAAAGACGCGAGCACGTTGCTCTTTTTTTTTTTTCCAGCGCGCCGCGCATCTTAAGTGGGTCAGTTTGAGGGGGCGAAGTTTGAGCGCGAAATTTATGTGCGAAATTAAATTGGAAAAGAAAATGGGAAGGAAGAAGGGCGAATGTAAATTTGGAAAATAAGGAATGGTAAATTTTCTGCGGGGCAAGAGAGACGGAGAGAGAGAGAAAGAGGAACGAGAAAGGAATAATGCAAGATTATTGCTCTTTCTGCCTCGTGTCCCATCAAAGATTAAAATCTAGGATGTCCCAGTTTCGTCGGGGCGTCCCTTTGTGATCATTAAAAATGCCCGAACTATTATCACCCGCGCAAAGCGGTCGATGCAAAAGCCGCGGCGGCAGCGGCTTTCCGAAAATTAACGGATTCACTCATTAATATTTCCATTCTCGTAAGCGCGACTTCGCTCTCCCTCGTGACGTTAACTTCCTGGAACTCCCGAAACGCACTCGTTTCATCTTCGTCTCATGTAACTGTTCCCGTCAGCTTCTGGCCGGAAGTGGCGGTCTCGCGATGAACGCATTCAGCAAAGACAACTATTCAGTTGGCAATTGAATGCGATTGCCGGGGAGATAACAGTCGGCAAGCGCGGCGGTGGAACTTCACTCCGTTGCGGTGGCGGATCTATCTAGATCAAACGTACCAGATCAAACGAATCTGGTTTCCGGCGCGCGCACGTCTCACGTTATCTCCTCCACATCACGGTGACATTTTAAGTTTCCATTGTGAAGTCAATTACGGCGACGCGCTGACGTGACAGCCGCGAAATGCGGGAAGTTATAGAATGAAGCGAGTTGTAATTCGCCTCGACTCGCGTGATACTCCCGTTACCGAAATGAGACCCTTCGGTGCACGACAACGTTGTTTCAACGGAAGAACGAAATGAGATTATTCCCCGTGCGCGCAAAAATAAAAGGGAATTCTACGTTTCTCTCCAGGCTTCACGTGTCCCTTTCACTCTTTTTGCCTTTCTCTCTCTCTCTCTCTCTCTCTCTCTCTCGTCCCGGCTAATCCGATATTTCGAGGATTAGGAATTCAATCTCACATGGGACGGGCTTTTCTCTGATATCGATACGAGTAGAGGAAGTGCGAGTAATATAGAATAGTCGGGTAATATGAAATACCTCGATTTTTCTACCCTGTTAAGGTTGGAATCGAATGCGACCACATGGCTCGTTTATTTTACAGCGTGTTTGCTGTTTATATTCGCTATTTGCTACATGTTATTTGCTGCATATATCCAACAAATAGCAATTAATACTTTTAACAAATCTTTCTGCTGCCCAAACAAATTTTTTACTATAAATAAACGAAATCCGTCAGGAACACGTTATAGAAAACGCTTGGCATTATAACTCAGTGGAAATTAATTTCAGTTATCCTTAACAGTCTTTGATTTGTTTTAAAAAGCCCTAGAGTATTCTATAATACCAACATTTCCTCCTTTTTTTTTAGCGTAACTTTGTTACGTTGCGCAACTTGTTATTAAGTCCCACGAGCGGATGGCACACTGGCAAAGTGGCTAAGTACTCGTTAAATCCCGAAGTCCCGATAGAGTACGAAATCGCTTTTGTGCTCTATTGCAACATCCCCGAGATTCGCGAGTGTAACGAGCGTCTTGAAAGGTAAACAGAAGTGCACCGGGGGAATTCGGTAAATAATATAGGAAATAGGTTATAGAAATGCCGAAGGCTCCGAGGATTATTGGCCGGATCTGCCGTTGAAGCCCCGAAGTATTTGCACGAGACGAAATTCCTCTTCTTGATTTTCCATTAAATATCCATTAGATCGAGGGGAACGTCTTTTTTTTATTTCCCGTCGAGTATCTGTTGGGCAGAACGTGGCGGTTTTTCGCGTGCAACGAAGACGTCGGCGGGCGAGATAAATGAGATAAATCTCGAAACAGTGGCGCGCAACGTTTCAATAGCGACACGAATGGCGCGTCAATTTCCAGCTCGACGTTTAATTGGCACTCGGATTTTTCGGTGCGGGAGAATGATTAATCCTCCGTCCTCTTAAGAAACGCGGTTCGACCTGCGGCTGTCACGAACTCTCGCGAATTTCTCGCGTGTAAATGGTTTTTTTTTATTCAAATTTTTTGCCCGCGCCCATCTGCACTCTCGCAGCTAGGAAGACGTCTCTCTCTATCTCTCTCTTGCTCGTTCGTCTCTCCCTCTCTCTCTCTTTCCGTTTCCCATTCGCTGATTCCCGTAAAGCTCCTAACTACGTAAAGCCGCGTAAAAACACGCTTTATTTGAAATTCCGTGTTGGCAAATACAATTCCCAGAGAAAACACGAGCAGCCTTAAAAGTGCTTTTCATCCGCTCAACTTGCGTCCCCCCCGTGTGTGCATATTTTTAGTGTAAATAAATGCATTTATCTGTTGTCTCTAGAGCGAATATATGTCGGGCATTTTTCTTTTTGTGCCGTCCCATTGATTGTCGCACGAACGCCGTGGCGCTTTGTTTACGCGAATTTTCAACGGCGCGGCGCCGTCACGCAACGGAAAGAGGCGGTAATCCATTTTACATTGTCGTTGATGCCGCCGAAGAATATATTCCCAAGCGAGAATTTCACGGTGCGACCGATTTTTTTTTTTTCGGGGGTACAACCCCCGAGTGTGTTCGGAATTTCGCGGGGGAGTCGAAATATCGCCAATTTACGCTCGCGTTCAGCACGATGGCAATAGACAAACACTAAAAACTGAAAACGGAGCAAAGGGCTTTTTCCAATCAAAAAGACAGGCCGCGTGTACGTGAGCGCGCGTATGTGTGCGCATGTAAAGCTGGTCTCTAGATTTTCCGCCGGTCCGAGCAAACAGATTTTTTCGCCGTTCCCTATAAATTATTCGCCGTAGCTTTTGCGCATATCCGTGTTGAGCGGTAATTTTTTCGAGCCGGGGAAATTTCCGAGATGGAGGGGGACAGGATCGAATTGTTGGTGCAGAGCGATTTTCGATTTTGCGTATGACAACGCGTCGAAAATCTTCGCGGGTGTGTGCGCACACGTACGACGACGCGTTTGCACCTGACCTGATATTTCTGACAGATGTACATATTGTTCGCCGCCAGAAACGAGAGCGACGCGCCCGGACCTTTCTCTCTTTTCGTGAAACATACAAATGTTCGTCCCCTTCATGCGTATTACTGTACGCATACTGGGCGCAGAGGAACAACCGAATGCACGCACTGCGAGTGAAATATGTACGTTCGTATATCACTCGGGAGTGCGTGTATTCGGTCGTTCTGTTATACATCCGTGCGGTAACGGGTGTGCAGGAACAATGGTAACAACTAAAGAGAGAGACGGAGAGAGAGAGAGAGAGAGAGAGAGAGAGTGGAACACCGATTGGGGTCATATAACAGATCGTTCGCCCTTTGCGAGCAAAAATCGACGTATCCATGTCGGATTCGGTAATTCCTTTAATCCTCAATCGGCACACGTCCTCTCTCTTCGCGGTGATCAACGATTCCTCATAGTAAAAAAACATTTTGCATTTCTGGTAAAATCGATCCTCGTTAAAATTGTTGTTCACCGTACAATAATTTCGTGGCAGTAATTTATCGCGTATCTCGTTACCAACGAAAGTTCTAAAATTGCGAGCACCTTTTTATAGAACGTCTAACCGGCGAGACACAAGCGGAGTGTCGAGAGCATCGTCGCCCGCTTCTACCGGCGAATCAGGGCGTCGCGATGCAGCCGCGCGCGTCGAGGGATGCGCGCTTGAGAAGGAGAGGATACGAGGAAAAGAGAGAGAGAGAGCGAAAGCGAGCTTATGAATACCCATGGGAGATAATTAAATGCCGCGGCATGCTCCGTTTATATCCGTTATATACCTTTTTTATCTCGCACCAGATCGGGCCTGATATACGAAACGCGCGCGCGAAACCAGAGATGCGCCGGGGGATAAAAGCAGTAATTTTTTAAAAATCTGGGTCATTCGCTCCGCCAGGGACAGCGAGGGCGGCTGCGACGACCGACCCGTTCGCAAATGCGCAACATGCTTTCGTGCGATTTTAATATGCGGTCATCCGGCCACACACGGATCCTTATAAGCTCTCTCTCTCTCTCTCTCTCTCGTCGACGCGCAAATTCTCGGACGAGTGCTTCTAATAAATGAGTCTACTCATTTTAGAGCACTCCGCGATCATTTTTTTCGCCCTTCTTTGATCAACGCGCGGACCTTTGAATAGCGGTCGATTGCGATTTAACCGAGAAAGGAGTTAATATCGGCGTTATTCCATTCTTTCTCTTTTCTCTTCTCTTTTCTTCCTGTTCGCCTTTGCCTCTTCGATTTCTGCGAGATAACATTTCCCGATTGCGAGCGCGAGATTTTCCCGAAAGCGCGGATCACTCTTAATCTCCCCGCGGGTGTGCGAGACGCGAAATAGTTGCGTGAATTAAAGCGTCACTTGACGAAAATGAGTCTCGCGTCATTTCTAGCACCGGGATGAAGCTACTCCGAGAATCGGTCGTTGCATGCTCGATTCAAGCTGAGACGGACAAAGCCCGTGTGCTTCGTAAATATTTGTCGAATACGCGCGCGCTGAACATTCTGGAATAGCGGTAAGGAAAGTGCGAGACACTGTGAGACGATGATATACATAATTGTCGCGTCGTGTATTCATTACGTGACGTCATTACCATTACTGCAACGCCGCGGAATGAATTTTCATACGTAACGAAGACACAGGTGCACATAAGGAAAAGTTCCCGACGCCATCTGCTTCGCCGTTAGCGGGATCGCGAGACTACGTTGAAACTGTCTTCGTCATTCAACTTCTTGCCGCTCACTTCGCGCGAGAGAGTTTCATTGGACGTTAATTAATACGATTATTAAGCTATTGCGTAACTTTCGGCTAGTTTTTATTAGCGATAAAGTCTTCTCGTCGTAACGCAGAAAAGCGTGTATCCTGCCTCCCTCTTTGGAGAATACCTTTCTTCTGTCGAAATTACGGAGAGAGGACGGTAAAATTATCGGAAACGGATGAGAATGAAAGTTTAAAAAGTCCCGTTATAATTCGCGAGTTCGCAAAGACGATAACGAGCGTTTGACGAATAACAATTTCTCCCCCATCTTTCGTGCACAGTTTTCACGCTAATTCCGTGCTTAATTGCTCGCAATAAAATCCGCACTTTTTTACGAAGATCAAAGGTAAAACGAACGCACAGGTTTTTTATGGATTACGCAGTGCTAAACACACGCGCAATGCCGCCTAATACACACACACACACACAAAGAAAAAAGAGAGAGAGAGAAAGAGAGAGATATGTTCCTGTGATAATCCAATCATGAATGATGCGAAACGGCGATGGTGGAGACGAGGAAATACCCACACTACTAATCTTGCCCATTTTCGCCTTTTCCGATAAACCGCGCGCACGTTCGTTCGTTCGCTCGCTTCCCGACCTCTCCTGCTCGTCGTCGGCGTCGTTTGCACCTGCCATATTTAAGTCGCGGAAAACCAATTACGCCGTGCACACGCCGACTCTCGTAGCATCGAGATTATACGAGCAGCGTGGAAATTCTGCGAGAGAAGACAAAAAAAGTAAGAAAAAAAAAAGAGTGCGAAAACGAATGCAAATTCCTTTCTCCAGGGACGCTCCTTGAACACGAGGGGCGATGCGTTCCTGAAGCGGCGCGGAATGCGACGTTAGGGGGTGCTAATTAGCGCAGAGACGCTCGGCGGAATAGACGGAGCGTGGCTCCGGTAAGAGAGATACAGAGAGAGAGAGAGATAGAGGGGCGGAGGGGGGAGAGTTAGCCGCGCAAGTGCTATAATCCGAAAGAGTTCTAAGAGGATTAAATAATAAAACACGCTCGTTACGCGGACAAGCCGGCCTGTACCGCGCACGCTCCCGCACGCAATCCCGCGGACAACGGCGTTTGTGTTCGCGCGGCGAGCGAGCGCGGATAAACTCGAAAAGAAGAGTCCCCTCACACGACTCATACTGAGAGAGGAGGGTGGGAGGGAAGTAGGAAGAGGCAACAACACGCGGGGTTGCAGATCTCCGCGCGCGCAAAGGAGCCGGGGCGCATTTTTCCCGGCGCAAAATGAGAAAGCCGTTTCATCGCTCTCTTCCTCCTCGTCCTGCCGCTGGAAGAAACGAGGACGAAAATTTCGACGAAAATAAGAACTGAGAATTTTGCGAAACGGGCTCGCCGAGGATTTACTAAAAATTTAAACAAAGCCTCTCTGTAACAAGGGATTATAAGGGACGGTTTGAAAGCGGATTCCGTTCCGCGTAGGACGCTGTGCGCGCTGAGTCTTCTGTTACATCGTATTATTCAGGAGCGCGTCTTAATAGACCCGAGTCCGTAAACTAATCGTCTTCGAATTATTGCGCGCAAATAAATTGTAAATGTTGATGTTACACGCGAAGTGTGAGTAAGACTGCGTAGGGAATTCATGGACAAAGCCGGACGTTTATTAGTAGCCATTGTTTTTTTGGTCGACGATAAAAAGACGTTACAGAGTGGCTGCTCGCCACGTGCTGCGCGCGCATTCACCGGGCCCCCCACCACGTGATCGAGTGGCCAGCATGTGGGGGAAGGTCCGCGTCCCAGCACGTGTTGACACATATGGAACTCGGACCTACCCCTATTACTACTACTACGCTATCAGCTGATCGCGCGACAACGAGATCATTCACTCGCCACTCGAGTGCGCTACAACGCAGCGTGCACTGCACCGCAGCGCCGGAGTGCAGCACTCGCTGGTAGCGAGCGTTGCCGAGAGGCTCGTAATTCGCAAACGGAGCGACGTAGCGATGCGAAACGAAAAGTAATCTTCTCGTCTCGCGACTCGTGAACATCTGTGATACTTTGTTTTTTATTGTCAATTAAAGGGATGCTATACTCGAAAACTTTACCGATAGAATATTCTTTCGCAAAGCTTACGACTTGTTGGTTGCACAGAATTACAAATATCTTTTACATAGCTTCTACATAGCGAAGGTGCATGCGAAAATGAGTTGGAGGATTGTGGCGGGAACGATTAAAAATTCCAAACTGAAATCTCGACCTGTCGAGTAAACATTTATTTGAAACAAAAATTTCGCGACTTGTATCGAGTTTACATTGTTACAGTGAGGAAAATTTCGATTACTTTTTCCGTAGAACTTTTATATCAAGCGAATGCTTCCATGAGTTGACAGCTGCGCGTGCCAAAAAGTGCAACACTATGTACATTTCTTGAATTTTGTCATTCCTAGTTTCCAGTCTTCCATTCCGCATTCCTTTGTGAGTACGTGTACTTTACATGCGTGAAAAGAAGATTTAAATTTTGTAAAGCCATTTCGGAGAACGGTGGGAGCTGCGATGTCGGTAATCACCGACCACTCCAGCATTCCTCTTAAAAAGACGACTGGCAAGACGTAGCAGATTCAAATTACACAAGTATCTTGTTGTTCAATGCGTCCACGCGTTTCAATATCTAATTAATGCGATGTTTTTCCACAATCGCGAGTTCGTAGATACGCAGATGCGAAATACAAACGTGGTGCAATAACGAGTATTTATTATTACACATGTTGCATGATCGAGGGGACAGTATTGACTACAAAATTCAACGTTATCGCGCAAACTGTCCGCCGATATCTATTAACAATGTAAACGCAGTTCTCAGTGCACCGGAGTTTTCGATAACGCGGCTCGGCAACGGTGAAAAATAAATTACGAAATTTCATTTTTCGAACACGCTTTTAATCGCGTAATTCTATCAAACATATAACAATGATACAGAGAGCTCTTAACGTGCCTTTTTTTCCCCCCGAAAGAATAAAAATTATTGCTACCGTTGCATTTTACACAAACCGATTAAAAATCATCGCTACCGTTGTATTTTACACAAATCGATATGTTTGCAGTCGCAGTTTTGTGTTCGCACGCCGCTGAACATCGTCTAGTAAATGTGCGAAAAGAGCAAGAGAACGTTTCAACAAAATAACCGTGTCGAAGTGATATTTTCGCGCGCGCCGATATCCAAAAGCCTCGCTTCGGAAATTACGTCTCCTTTTATTATAATAAAAGCTTGACAGAGTTTTTGCGCGATAAAAGTTCTCGGTGCAATTACGATAAAATTGATAGAATTCAATTTCGATAACGATTTATCGCCGCGTTATATTTCTCTACTTTTCCTCGCGTGTCCGATGAATATATATCCCGGAAAATCAGCGAGATCATCCGTACTACACGACGGTGGGAAAATTTTACCTTGTCTAGTGCTCTCCGCGCTCTCCAACTGCCGCAATGGGCGCGGCGTATTAAGCGTGAAAATCGAGATGTGCTGGACCACCAGACGCAGATCATTACGCATCTGTCGATGCATCGAAGAGAATTTGATCACGGTAGGCTGTAAGCAACGTCGGCTCTGAGTCTCTCTACCGTATCCGTAAACCGCAGCAACAGCGTCGGAATTCATTGCGGGGGATGGTGTGCTTAATGAAGTAGCAAACAACTAAATTATGCATTCGCAAATCATACCGCGCGTATCTGCTCGAGCCCGGACGAATTTCGAAAACGATCGAAATTCAGCAATTCCTGAAGAATTAACCTCGTTATATGGCGCGCGGGGACACCGAACGACAAAACACGTTTTATCATCGGTCAACCTGATTTTCGCGAATTACGGCCAAATGTTGTTTTACCGGTTGGCCGACACAATAAAATTATTATGTGCAATATGGCTCGCGTGTGCCCCCCCCCCCTCACCACCCCCTACGTATGAAGTGCGAATTTGCATAACAACCGACGTAAATTTTCTTTATGCGACGCATCAACGTATCAACGTCAGAACTTCATGCGAGTATCACGAGACGATGATGACGAAATTAGCAAACACGAGTACGCATACGACGAATTACATGAAATTAGCGAGGTACGAGTTACACGACTGCGCGAGCTACGCGGAAACTACGGAGCAGCGTCGGCGAATTAATGTGCGAGAGGCCCACCCTCGCTTCTCGGCGGTGGAAAATAGAGGATCCGAGAGAGAGAGAGAGAGAATTCGGATGTTATCCGGTTGCGAATTGCCGTGTAAACCCTATGCGTTTAAATTGCGCACGAGCTTTTGCGAAAATTCTTTCATAATCTTCGGTTCAAATCCACCATCGACAGCGCAGTTACGACCGGAATAATAAACCTGCCGCGAAATTGTTATTAATTCGTATCCCTCCCCACGTGATGTCGGAAATAGCGAGAAAAAGAGAGAGAGAGAAAAAGGGAGAGCAGGCTTTGCCATCGCGAAAAAGCCTACCAATTTGCGGTTACACGAATCGGTCGCGACGGATTTAACCGCAATTCATGGAGAGGGCCGACAACACACGTCCGGGTTTATAAAATATTTCGATCATCATGTGACAGATAAATGGTCGTTCGGCAGTTTACAGGCATCGCGTGTCGCCTATATACGCTATTTTCTGGCGCAACGTTCGCGCGTAATTACCGCGACGCTGGTAAATCTGATTTGCGGTCGCAATTAATCTCGACGTATTAAAAAATGCGTACCGCAGAAGTATCGATATGATGAGATCCGGGTCGGTCTTTCGCAAGAATGGCGGTTTAATATGCTGAAATCCGCGTTTGGAAAAGTCAATAATCCGCGCGCGAGTGCGCGCTCTGAACATTTAAACGCGTCTCTGATACTGATGCGCCGGTTGCGCATCGGGGAACTAACGAATTTTGGTTTATTTCATACGTTGTGAACTTTTTGTTTATTTTAACGATGGGCCGCAATAACAACTTCACGTGAAAATCGGGAAAATTTGAATTGAAGATATAAATATGAGAATTGGCTCTGTACTGGTCTGACCGGGAAGGAACAGTGAAATGGTCTATAAAAATCGAAGCACAACTGTTGTACACCGAGGAGAAGGTAGGTGAATCGACAAAATCGGCGGTCACCCTCATTTCCGGCAGTATTTTTCATAACTCTTAATGGGAATTAAATCATTCCAAAATAACGTAATGGAGAATCATTAATCGTGATAAAAGGATTCGTTTAAATAGGACTTATTCTCCGCACACGCAAGCCTAGAATTTATCCGGCGCGTGCGTCAATACAAGTCTTATCATCATCCTCCCGCCGACATATTAATATGAACGATATTAACATCTAACAACATTACAACAGCCATGCTTCGGCTTTTACAGCCCATTTCAATGTTCTTTCCTTGTGAAAATATAAAATCTGACAGTAATAAGTAAAACGACTGAAAAGCGCGTAGCGAAATGGAAAAAGAAAGGTATTAATTAATAGTAATAATTATCGTTACCAGCGATGGATATATGCACTTATTGAGGATGCATTATATGGAAAATTAATAGGAACATTTGAGATTTGACTAATTTCAGGTAATATGTAATAATATCCAGTATAATTGTTCTCCAATTGAGAAACATTATAACATATGGTATAATATGACAGTAATATGATTTCACTGGTCTGCAAGTAATAAACGGAAACAACGCAAAAGCCGCATCGAAAGATTCGAGGTATCAACCGCGTACCGCGCATCGGGTTTTCTCTCGCTCCTCAAAGTAAAGTAAAACCCACGTCGGCTGGGAGCCGTTGGGACGAGAAATATGGTGCTCGCGATCAGTAAGCCGCGCGCTTTCGCATATTAGAAACGGCCGGACATTCTTTCTGTTCAACTCGTGTCTATTAATCTCACGGCGTCGCGAGGTGTCCCCCGTAAATCCACACGGCGGGAACGCGTTACGTAAATAGGATTTGCGGTTTTACGGTTGCATATTTTATGCACCTGTACAAACACGGGCGAGGATTACGTGCGAGAAAGATACAATGTGTACGATTTGTATCCTCCTACTCTTCCGCTCTTCCGGTCTTTCTCCCTTTCCCGGAATTTTTTCGGTGTCTCGCCGCACAATAACGGAATTCCACGCGACGGCGTTTCTTTCGGATCGCGGGCGGTACTTAACATTAATCCCGCGGTTCTTAATCCTCACGCCCGTCCCGCCCGCGCGATCGTAAATGAAATTTTCCGCGAGATACGAAGTCGGGGGCGAGTCCTTCCACAAGAGACGTCCGATTTCTTCGCGCTAAAATGCCGCGCGAGTAATTGCATTCCTACGCGAGAATACGCGCCCGTGCCGCGGAGGCGCGTCGATAAGTCGACTCCTTAATTACACATCACTCGTGAAATTGCAATTGTGCTATATCGTATCGCGGACAACGTTAAAACTCCGCGAATTTCCCCCGCATTGTGCGAGCAGCTGAATGCAGACGCGGTGGATAAAGCAGCGGAAGCGGAATGTTAACATCGCGGAAGGAATACTCCTCCCGCGCGACTTGAAAATCTCTCGAGCCGGTTTCCCGTCGATTTATGGACTTGCGAATTTTCGAATGTACCGATCGACCGCTTTCCGTCGACGTTCAGCGAAAAAGCGAGGTTCCCCGAATGCGCGGTATCGATGGCTACGGTAAAAAATAAAAAGGCAAGCCCCGTTCACGGCTCAGGGCACTCGCAAAGTGCCGCAGAGTGCGCAATCTTGCGGGTAACGCAAATATATGGGCGCGAGGGTCGGATTGAGCGATGTCTCCTCGTTCTGGGTCGACCGTCATAAATCATCAGTGATAAAAGGACTACGAGCGTGCCACCTATCGCGGTCACGCGACCACCACGCGCGCGTTAGGCCATTCATATTTTCCGCGAGAAAGGAAACCCGGTTGCCCGGCAGTAATCGCTTCCTCCGCCGCACACGAAACAAGTTTCGTTCGCGCCGCTTTGACGCGCGGAACAAATGGCGCTGCCTAATTGTCGAATTGTCCGCGCTCGATGTGTTTCGGCACAACGGGAGAGCCGCCCCTCGGAAAATCCAGGCTCGACATGGCAAATGCGCGAAGTCTCTCCCGCAGTCGACCTCGGCGGTTGGATTTCTTCGCGAGTCTATTCTCCAAATTTCTTGGATTAAAGCCTTACTACGAACGAGTGGAAATTCACTCCGCACGGAAAGAAGGAATTAGCTCCTGGAACAATTTTTTTTTCAGTGCAGATCTACTTTTTAGCTGTGGGGAAAATTGTGTACAGGGATAAGAAAATTAGGTAAATTAACTAAATTTCAGTTGTGCTATATGGACAGTTAATTTTTATCCGCGGAAGCTAGTTTTAATTGCGCGAGCTAATTTTTCTTTTCCGTGCGATAGTGAAAATACTGCCACTTGGAATCGAATTTCGCTTTTCACAAGATTGAATGTTCCACTCCAGCCGTGGAGCGAATGTTTCGTTTGAAGTGAGTGTTTTAACTCAATTGGAGGAAATGTTTCGATCTATAAAGAGTGGATTCTTCTGAAGTATATACATTTTTTAACGTGTAAAGTATCCCTTTTTTATCGCGTCTTTAAGGTACAGTCAGTGATTTTGTCTCACGATCTTCTCCATTATATGCCATTTAATTGATTTCATCTATATTATATATTGAAAAAGGGATTTAGTAATAATTACCAAGATTTGGCTAAATAGTGTCAACTAAATTGTTTGGATACTGCAACCAAATTAATCATTTAATACCATATACAGTAAATTATATGATTGCAATAACTAAATAATTTAGTTGAAACTATTTACCACATCTAGATCTGATAAATTTCACCCGAAAGAGGCAACATATGGGGTTGAAAGCATAACGGCGGGGACGATGCATTTTCTTTTCGTGAACGAGCTATGATAATGATACAATAATGCTGCGTAAGGAATTTTAAAAGTCGAGCCCGCTTTAATTAAAATGAACTAGGGAAGAAATATATCCGCGAGATTTATAAAACGTTCGTGCGCGTGCGATTTCATGCGAGAAGTTTTTTAAAATACAATTTATTACCGCTATTTACGCGAGAGGCATAACGTACGTGATGAAATGACGCGTTCTCATAATATTAAATATTCATAATGTTTATATTCGGGGCCTGCACATGTGGGGTTCGCAATTACACGGGCAATCATGCCTTCCGGTATCAGCGATATCGCGGATCGCGTTCCGAGGAATGATTGCATCGCGTTTTTCATTCAAAAATATTCAAAATATTAAATTCGCGGACGAGCGTGGAGAATGCGATCCATCAACTAGGGATATTCCCGGTCGGAATGCGATCGAAACGTTGCGTTTTTACAAACCACCGGCTACATGTGTTGCAAGTGCACGCGCAAGAATGACGCGACGCACCCGCTCGCGACACTTTGCTCCAATTTGGTTGCGAAGTGATTTTCAGCGTTGTCTCTCGTCGCGAAACCGCCCTGTAATAAATCGAATTTATTATCGGCCGCTTGCAACGATCCGGCGATCGTCAACGTGTACAACAACGACGCGATCGGCTAAATGTAAGATTTCCACGGTAAAGCGGCATTTCACGACCCACCGCATTTTGTCGTTTAATCGGGTGGTGCCTGACGCCAACTCGCATTCGTTTCGCCACGACGAACTATGCATTATGCAACATGTTGCCGGCATCTGTTGGGTGGCGGATTGAGATAATATTTTCATACTAGCAGTGACCATACACACACGTACGCGAGCGCACACGCACACACGCACCATACACACGGAGGAAAATCTCCATTGCTCGAGTAAGTAAAACGCCGCCTTGATTTCGCTAGGGCAGCTACACGCGAAGTCGGCTTTGGGAAAATAAAAATGTTGAGTTTTCGTTTGACATTCAAATGCGGAGTCCTGAGATCTCTCTCCGCGGAATTTAGCGTTCCTCATATCTTTCGTAAGATCTTGGTGATCTCGAGTTTGAAAACGCGCTTCTTCGCGAAAAATTCTCTTTCGTCCGGAAGCAAATAATAACGTTGCATCGTAAAACATATTTATGTCGCGCTTCACGACTGCACCCGACGTATCTAATTCGTTGTTAAACATTCGAAAAACGAAACATTCGAATGCTCGATTTTCTTAGATATTTTAATTCGTTGCTTGTCTCAAAAAGAGGAGGTCATTCTTGAAACGAATTGTACAACTTCGAGCTAATCGCTTACCGTTGAGTTACGGAAAAAAAGCACGACGGGATCTCTCGAGATGTTTTCAAGAATCGGAATTTATTGGAATAGAACGAATGTGTTCCGTGAAGTAATCCCCAGAGATGAAGTACGCAGCTTCATATTTGTCATATAACTATGTATATGCGCCACTATATATATATATATATATATATATATATATATATATATATATNTATATATATATATATATATATATATATATATATATATATATATATATATATATATATATATATATATATATATATATATATATATATATATAGGCAAGCGCAAATACGTTCTATTGACAAGAACAGATTGCACATCGCACAACTGCACTACGAGGGAAAATGTGCGAATACCGCTGTTGCCGTCTCTCTCTGTCTCTCTTTTTCTCTCTATCTATCTATATCTTCCTCTGTTTCACCTACACGCGCACTCATATCTTCACCGATACTACCATTCATGTTTACACGTGACCAGCTGACCGTTTGTAGTATTTTGCTCACGTTCATAAATTTTGGATTTGCTGATTACGCGGCAAGTCAATCCCGCGAAAATGAAGAAGCATACGTATGTACCGCGCCGGTGCCGCCATCATGACCGCTATCATCAACATGGCCTCGTGATTATGCTTTAGCACAAGTGTGTACCGAACGTTCCTGAAAAGCTCTACACGCTCGTTCAACTATAGATTTTCCAAAATTCTCCGACACTAATATTGCGACGGTTTTGCGTAGCAACGAATATTAAGCATCACCGCTCGCCCGTGGCGCATTTAACTTTGATGGAAATTAATTTGTCGGTCGGTCGCAAAATAGAATTCCTATTAAAGTCGAATCTATTTAACGCATTAACTAAATATTATCTTGCTTGTGTGTGTTCACAATTTATTAGTTTTTCATGCGATATTAAATAATGCGATATTAAATAACCGCAGTAGTAAGTATATAGCCTTGATATTGCGATCAACATGTTTTCTCTTTTTTTCTTCTTTTTCTTTTCAGTATGATCGCACAACTATTCAACTTCGTCGTTGAAATCTTATATGGGGGCGTTCATTAAAAGTCAGAGTCGCGTGCAATACGCTCCACGCTTGTAATTGTGTTAAGTTCTTATTTAACACGGCGAGAACTCGCGTTCTTCGTGTTTCGTCTAATTAAGTTAGGATTCTCGTTACCCCGGAAGAAGATATCATTGTTATCGCGAGTGTGCACATCAGTCTCCGAGGGATTGTAGTGTATTTGCATTTGTAAATTAAAAACCGGTCGTCGCAGTAATTACGGCGCCGGAATTATGGGCCGCGTACTTGAAAAGTTCCGGATGTGTCAGTCGCGAGAAAATTATTATTTACGTGCCGCTGACGTCTCCACTTTCCGTTACCGCCTCGGGAGTTATCGCGGGACAATCGGAAAACAAAGAAATAATTACCCGAACGCAGCCGAGCGAATAATAATTACAACGATGACGGCACTTTTAAGCGCTGAGCTTTGGCGGAGAATACGAATAATTTCTAATAACGTAAGCTTTGAATATATATAAGTTTCGAATATATAAAATAAAAATTCGCTCTTACAGCTAAAAATTCGAAACTATCTTGAAAAGACCGAAGAAATACGAGAGCGAGCATTTCGGCGGTCCCGTGACTTCTTCTGCGAACGAGACGCATTACAGCACAAAGTAACCAACATCGGAAGAACGAGATCGACGAGGGTATTAAATATCTCGTAATTTCGGTAGCGTCGCGTGTTTATACGTATCGTCCCGTGCGATAACTTGATTCCAATAAAGGGCGGAAAAAGTTCGCCGTGAAAGTAGCGAAGTTCCGAAGCAAAGTTTCCCCGTGACACGGTGGCCACACAAAGTAACTGACAAGTCAATTATGATCGGCGAAGGAGGTCCGCTCGCGCTGGCGGATCTTCTAATAAACGTCGCGTTAAAATAACGGACCGTCAGTTAAACAAGGACTCTTTACAAAACAAAGTTTTAATCTATCCATCGAGCGGACCTTTGCATAGCAGCGTAGTCGATTCCTCCGATCGAGCACGGTGGATATGCCTCCTCGGAAATGAAGGGATTATTTTAAGACTCACGAAGATCCCTGACGCAGAAGACGGGGCGTGATCGGGCGTCGCGCGCGACGAGAAATAGAGAGAGTAATCTTTCGCCGATGGACAAACGCGAATGGCCCCGATAATTGAGAAAACGACGCGGCCGGTCGCGAGCGGACGGATGAAAGAGCGCGCGGCTGGAAAACTCGCGCTCGTGAGCAAATTTGCACAGAGCGGAATTGAGTCCGGCTGAGACGGCGAGTATAAGCAACGGAATAACACGGCGGAAAAAAGTAATCAGCTGTGCGCGCGAGGGGGAGATTCGACAAGCGCGATGAACGCGCCGGGTTGACGCATGATCGAACAGCATGAATGCGCGGGCAAGAATTCTCAAGTTTATTAAGTGACGGCGACGGAGAAAATGAAGAAGCTCACGGAGGAGGTTGTTTGCTCCGCTTAATGACGCCGATGCGCCGCCGATGATTGAGCCCGGCGATGGACATCGGGAATAAACACCGTGACGTCGCTTTCAAGTTTAATGAGCGACGTTGCGCTAAGAAGTGCCGACGTCTCATTTATTGTCCCGTATTGTGCGCGTCACGTGCTCGTTACGTTCCCCGTCGGCTTCAGGTATACTTTGTAATAAGGATTTCCATGATAAAGTCACTTCGACACCAACCCGAGTCGAGATTTTCGTTCTACGCGGTAAACATTTTGCGCTCGTGTTAAAATCGGTTAACAATCCTGTCCGAAATTGAATAAAAATGTCCACTCGCGAAAGCAGATCCAGTCTCCTCCGAGATGAAGCTTCTTCTGAAGCTGGTGACAAGATTTCCTTAATAGCGTTTCCGACACCTAACAGCTTATGGAACTCTCGTGAAGTTTCTCAAAATCTCGACCGAGGGGGAAACGTGCACTTCCGTGCTCCGATTCGGCGAAACAAGCCGTCGTTAAAGTTACCAAGAGTGCCGGCACTCACGGCCACGTTTCCGCCTCGTCGCGTTTCAATATCTCGCGTCGTCGAGAGGAAACGTAAAGGTAATCGCGGAGACACTCGTCGTTTCGACGTCTCTCGTTCGACGATAACGGCTTTGATGGCCGCGCAACACCGGTGTCTGGTGTCCGCGATTCGCTCGAAGAGCGTAGGAGAGGCGGATGGAAGCCCTCGAGATTTAACGCTATGCGTATCATCCGCGGCATGCCTATGATTCGCCCCCCACTGTTGTCGACGGGGCTCATTCATCGCCCCGGCGAACTATGACCCACCGCATAAATCCGCGGGGTGCGCGCGCGTGCGAATATACAAAACGCGTCGATGGGCCGCTACATGCTTGTCTCGATATAAATCGAGTGATTCGGCGGGATACCTCGGCTCGTGTACGACGTAATTACCACCCCGGATTGATTTTCCGTTCGTTCAATGGAACGATACCCCAATTGCTCGCTCGCGGCTCGTACGTCCACGCACGATACACACACACACGCGTGCGCGCGTATCGGAACCTTTTGAGAGAGCGTCAACGATGCCTCTCCGATTGGCTGATCGTACGAAGCTGCATGCGACCGTTTGTGTATCGCGTCCCGTGAAAAGAATCGCCCTTTCGCGGCGACGACGTGAAGGAAATTCTCGGTGGGAAACGACTCGAGCGTTGAATTTCCGTCCGAAATTTTCGCGTATAACGGCACCCGGTAGCGACTTCTCGACCGCCACGTTTTAACGGCCAAGACACAAGCGCAAAAGGGAAGAGCGTATGCATCGCGCTGGATGAATTAGACCTCACGGATTGGCGGATTGAGTGGAATTCCGGATAAAGCCTGGAACGATAGCCAGCCGGACGGCGTGAAATAATAATCCGCCGACCAAGGTAGCTCTCTTCGCGTTTCCAGCGTCAGGAAACCGACAGGCCGGTCGCGCGGCGCAGCAACAAATGAGACGCGCTCTGTAATATTGACAATTTCTAATGGATATGAACTTCAGTAACGGTTCAGTAACGAGGAACTTGCAGTACACGTCGAGTAAGTATCGACAATTTCTAGATTATTTTCAACAGCGATCTCGCTCTCCCTCTCTCTCTCTCTCTCTCTCTCTCTCCTGGTGCTGACGCACGGGGCTTAAAGTCCGAGATTAATTTACCTCGCGACCTTAATCAACTTTCGCCATTAAGCGGGCGATTTTTCTGAAATTACCCATCGAAAATTGTGAGAACTTGTCGACCGAGTCGAAGGAAGCGTATTGTGTCGGCGCTATTGATCGGCAGCATAGCAGTAGTGCCCCGCTGCTCCAATACTCGTAATCTCGACTATACTTTACGCCGGTGAATTCACCTGAACTCTACCGAGCGAGTTTTACAAATTAAAAAAGGTGAAAATAACGACAGCGTAGCGGGCTGCTTTAAAGCTTCGGGCTCGTTTCGGATCCGACGAAAATTTCAAGTGAGAGAGAGAGAATCGGGAATAACCGTGGGGAATTTCGCGCGATGTTTTCCACGATCATAAACGCGGGGATCTCGCCATTATTACATTTTTATCGTTGTTCATTTCTGGTCGAGAGATAAAAGATATTTTTGCTGAGCACTTGTAACTCGCGCCGTGAGTGCGGCGAATTTTTGCCGCTGGATTTCCATAGAGCACATTCGCCGATGAAATCGAGAATTACAAGTCCCCCCTGCGACGGGGACATTTATTTACAATTATCTCCCATAATTTCCGCGATAACGGCGCGGAACAGCATCTTCGCTTCCCTGTTTCTCGAGCTAACAATATATTCCGGTTATCCTCGGCAAGTGACGGTAAGCCCGAGCTGCGCGCCGGCTGCGTCCGAAATTTAGGACGGCTTAGCGTCGACCGGGCACGATTATCGGTCGAATTTAAATGGAAGGCGTGCTTAAATTTTAACTCTCCCAACTCTACTCTCTCTCTCCCTCTCTCTCTCTCAAGCTCTGTAAAAAGGCCGAGATAACCATCGCCGCGCTTAAACGTGATGAAACACGACGGGCGCCGTTCGTCGCGCGCCCGCTCGTTTTCCCCGTCGTGAATCTTACAGCACGGTGCGCGTACATCGACGAGGGAAAGAAAGGGAGTTGGAGTTAGAGAGAGAGAGAGAGAGAGAGGGGTAGATAAATTTTCCGTAGGAATGTGTGGTGAACCTGCGATACCGCTCTCGAACCGGCAAATTGCTGCCCGCGCGCGTCCGGTAACGACTTGCCGGCGAGCAAACAAAAAGTTCAGACAACCTGCCAACTTTTGTAGCTCGACTGCGTAAGAGGATGAAGGCTCAGCAAGTGCTTTCCGTGTTTAAAGTTTAAGCGTTCTCTCGCTCGTTAACCCATTGATCACCTGTTGGTAATCCCGCGCACGGAAGGTTTCAACGTCAATCTCGCATGTGTGCGCGCTACATGCCGAAGGCGCGAGCATTCCCCCGTCGTGAATTTGCAGAAGAAACGTGTCTCGTGTCGCATTCCGTCGACTAGAATTGTTCATTCATGCGAGCTCGCGCGCACCAACTTCCGCCGGCGTTTGTTAAAGTCGAAAACAAAGTTGCCGTGAAATTACAACGCGCTCTCTTGTTAAGATATTTAGAATTGTCGGGATTTGTGAAGGGGCTTCTAATAAGTGTTGAGACGCGGGACTCATTAACACGTTGATCACCTGTTGGCAATCCGGGACGAAGATTTAATGTAAATTCGCAACCTAGCCGAGGGAACGAGGAAGAGAATTAGAGAGAGAGAGAGAAGGATGGAAGGCGAGAGACGAGAGATGAGTATCGGAATACATTTGTGGAAACGTCTCGTGAGGAACGGCAGAGTTGCATGTCGTCGTACAGAGACACTCGTCGTCGAGAACTATGTGAGTGCGCCAAGTTCCGTCGGTCTCCGTCGTCGTCGTCGTCGTCGGAAACGTCGGAGCAACGAGATTGGAGTTAACGAATCGAACTCGCGCAGTTACATGCAGCACACAGGCGCATCCTCTCTCTCTCTCTCTCTCTCCGCGCGCACGGTGTCGCGTCTCGCTCGAATGCAACTAATAAAACTCTCGACGCAAGACCGCGTCGGGAGAGACCGAATCGAATTTTACAGAGTGGAAACGTGTGGCCTAAAGCCGCGGGGAAAAAGCACCGCCGACTCGATTTCCCGCCGAATCAGACGCACTCTTGTTCGGGGCGTATATTAATCCGCCAGACCGCGCGCGAGCAATTTGCCGGCGACACGCGCGATATACACGGTGGCCAACGGGGAGGAGGGCAAGGAGAGAAGAGGAAGCGGGCGAGCGACGACGTCACGTCCGTCATCAAAATGCGCTTCGTCGCTCCATTGTTACGCGCCGACAACGAAGTTTCGCAGTTTCGATCGCGGCGGGACGCCCGTGGAAGAGTCAAACTCGATCTCACGTCCAAGTCGCAGCCTAAGTGCGCTCTTCTCGCTGTTCTTCGTGAACAGCTTGGAGCCCGCCCTATCTCGTCCGTTCGAAGCCGCGCGCGACTGCTGTTCCACGGCAAAATCGAGTCCGGGATAGCAAATTTCGTAAATTGCCCGGGCGACTTTGGCACCGGTTTCGGCAAAGCCCGCCGGTTTTCGCTGATTCCACACCGCGAACACCCCACGGGATGGTGTGCTGCAGGCTGACGGTGTTTTTGTCTAGCCGTGCGCGCGCTGCAAAACATCCCCCTCACTCTCCCATTACGATCGCGTTACGAATGGCAGGTAGGTCAGCGGGATTGGACGCGTGACCCGGCTCGTATGGGTAATTAAACGCATTACCAGCGATTACCACGGTTGCCGTGGACGAAGGTGAGGGACGTCGATTGAAAAGAAAACCCTATCTAAACGCCAGCCTCGCTCGCCGCTTACTGCTTACTCTTATCCGCCGAGGGCACGCTCTAATGGTTATCGAGCGGATCCGAAGGCCGCTAGAGACGGACATACACGAGCAAAGGGATGTTTCAATAATTGCCAGCCGTACTCCCGACGATCATAGGAGCCGTCGGTGCGGTAATTGACAGGTATTCGTGATCAACGAGTACGTGCTCGCGGTCGAGAGTGGCCCGATCACGATGACGTTCCCGCGGGGAAATTCGCCCCGGAGTGGCGCGCGGGACGGAGGAGTTGATCCTCCTCTCTCGCCGCGGCGGAGTCGCGATAATAAACACCAGATCGGCGTTCGGCAATCGGGGAACACGGGACGCGTAATCCTCGAGGAGGATCGCGACGGTCGGATTACGCTCGGGCAGCCCGGGACTGCCAAGAGGCGAGCCTTCGGCCGCCGCATTACACGCTGCCGCGAGCTAACGGCTCCTCCCGCATAAACAAACAGACGCGTAATCGGCCCGCTTTCCCCGAGGCTCTCTTCGCGCACACGTACCCAGGTAGGTGCTGTTGGTAATAACCCAGAAGAGTTTTAGCGGATCAACCATTAAACCACGTTCATCACATAAACGAGTCGGCCCGATGCAACCGACGGACCCGGAACCCGGTGGTGACCGGTGATGCGTCACTTAATCTGCGGCCGCTTCCAACACGACGCTTCGCTTCCACACGCACTATTCTCCTTCCTTTTTTCCTTCTTCTCCTTCACACACGCCCTGACACAGGCCGTTTATCCTTGCGACCGGCGCCGCACGCACACGCGTCACCGGGGACACAATCGCGAGCGCGTTCGGTACGCCACTGTCTCTCCGCCGCTGATCCCGCCGAGGACGAGGCAGGCTCCAACGATTCCTCTCGCTTCCGGCACCGCGCGCTCCTCGCGTCACCCGCTCCCATCCGCTTCTGCTCTTCCCGCCGGCGGTTTTTCGCGCGGTCTCGCGTTATCTCGCGACGAGTCCGGACTGACGTATCGGTACGTCCTGCGTGGCGCCTGTCATCGACATGTTTTTATCGCGCGGTATGTATATGCGTATACTACATATGTACCTCGTCCGTTGGCGCGCACACGTGTATTACGCGGGTGCTCGGCCGCGACGTGCAGAAACGGCCCGGAGGGAGAAGAACGGTCGAGACGGAGCGGCGAGAGCGGGAAGAAAGAGAGGCGGGAGCGCGAGTCGCGCGGACGCGAGCGGGAGGAGGAAGAGGATAGAAAGAGAGAGAGACGCGGAGGGTTGATAGACGGTAGGAAGGGAGTCCGACGGCGTCGGCGTCGACGGCGGTGGTGGAAGCGACGGTGGAGGCGGCGGGCAAGCACGACTCGCGCGCGGACGGCTACGTGCGATACGTACGCAGGGAAAGCAATGGGTATACGGAGGCCGCCGGCCGGGGCCCAGATTTGCGCAGCCGCGCCAAATCAGTCGGGAGCGCACAATCCACCCTCAGTCAATATACTGTGTCACCGCGTAACACAGAACGCGGAATCGCCGGAATGCGGTCCGCTTATAGGTACACCTGCCTGCGTGGAGGCGAGAATCGCGGACAAGCGGGGGAGCGGAAGCGATACGTGCCCGCGCAACGTCGCCGAGGAGGAGCGAGAGGCGATAACAGGCCGCGTTCTGGCAGTCGCGCCCGCGCTATGACGAGCTAAGTGGGTAATGGTGGTGTGTTCCGCGAAATACCGATGACCCGTGCGCGACCGCCCGGAAGATTGCTCTTTCGACTCGAATCAGAGAAATTGTCACTAATAAAATACATTTTTTCATTTTTTGTTCCTCCAGTTGGCAAATTTTACAAATTTCTCCGATAGAAACAGTTGCTGCTGGACTTTCGCAGCGAAATTTTACCGATTTCCAGTGCTGTACTTATAATTATGATTATTAGTGACTATTGGCTGCTTCTCAGTGATAATACACTGATTGTACTTTAGAGAATACGCTCGTAAATTCGCTCGCGTCCATTGCGAGTAATATGCTGCGCATTTTTATTATTTCTCTCTCTCTCTCTCTCTCTCTCTGCGGCTAAAGAACAAGGGAGATATTTCCCCGATGCCTCTCCTTTTTCTCTCCGGAGCGGACGACTCAACGGAAAATCTAACATTCTTCGGCGAAGCTCCACTCTTTCACCACTAGATCGTTGAATAGAAATAAGTGGCTTTCCTTAGACACCCACCTCTCCGCTACCGTCGATCTTTATCCAGATCTCATTCTCACGTTCCTCGATTACTCCAAACGATTCCGAATAGTTTCGCACTCCAGTCGCGCGAACGGGTCATGCACGTGCTTCGAGATGGCGTAGCCAACACGCTCGGCTGAATCTAGAACTCGGATTCAGCACTTCTTCGGCCCGCTATCTCGGTGCGTCTTGCGCTATTATAAATTCGCGAGCGGAGATGGGCGCGCTTCTTATCCTTTGGAAGGGAAGTGTAAATAGAAGATGCGATTCGTAATGTGTCTCCCGCTATGTAGCTACCGAATCCGATGGAATATTTCTCTCTCTCTCTCTCTCTTTCTCCGTCTCTCTTTCTCTCGTACTTCCTTCGGCGAAGGAAATATCACGTTGTCGTGTCCTCGAAATGAGACCAGTCCATCTCGGATAAGTGCCAATGTTCCGCGCCAATTGACGTATCTCGCGAAAACAGAGAGGCGGCATATTCTTCGGGAAGATTCAATTCTCGAAATGGTTCATCGCTCTCGTCGTTTTCAATGATCCTCTCTCTTTTTTCTTTTTTTCCTTCACGAGCGAGCGAGAAGTACCACGGTAGTTAAACGCCGAAGCGGCGGAGTCCGCTGAAAGCGAAGCCCGTGTAAAATTAACGCGAAAATTTCGTTAGCTATTTACAGCTTTAAAAATTATTTCTCCGGTTTTGCGAGATTTAGCTCTTTTGCTACTAAATATTCCCTAAGGAGAGATCGTGAATTCGCGTTGAAATTATCCGCCGCTGAAAGAGAGAAAGAGAGAGAAGCCCCGATAATATCGTAACGCATTGCGAATGCACGCGTACTATTTGGATAGTTAATAGCGATCGTCAACAGATCATTTGAGATTAAGGCGAATATCCAATACCGACGTTCGTTTAAATATACAGTTATATTTACTTTGGATTAAAGCGTCGCGTTAAATCTCGGTCGGCTACGGGCCGGAATGCGTGGAATGCTGCCCGCAAATCCGGGACATTCTACGACGACGTGCTACACATAGCCGTAAACAGCAGTGGCAAAACACCACGGCGCCGGCCAGTAAAGAGCGCCCGCCTAGTCCCTCCTTCATAGCGAATATTATGGTCCTGACTAATTGACCGCACCAAATACTATATTACAGTCCGTCCCGGTCGCGCCATAAATCGGCTCGCGAGAAACATGAAATCATCAGACGCGAACCTGATATTATCCGATGATAGACAAAAATCGCGATATAGATTAGCTTGTTCTATATCGCGGTCGCATCTCCGAATCCCTACTCCTAAACGCCACGTTCGTGACAGGATTCTTGGGAAAATTTCGATACTCTCCCTTTCCTCAGATACAAATCGATAATCGGAGACCGCGAAAGACGTCGAACGTACACGCACGGAAGTCCCGATATAAAGTACGTCGAGCGTGTCGGGATCGAAGACTCGTCGAGATAAAATTTACGACCATGGGAATCCCCAGCCAATCTTGACGTAATACGTCTTATGAAATACGCGTGTCAAAAAGTTTCCCGCCGGTTGAGTCTGCACTGAGTCAGACCGCAATCGTCGGGGAAGTATGTCAAGGTGATGCTGCTACTTTTTGCGAAAGTAGACCGCATACTTTTACACACGTAAAGTGCGCCGCGCTACATTGGCTCTAGTTAATTTTTTTGTCGCCCCCTACGCGTTCTCCTCCCTTTCTCCGCTGGTTAGTTTTTATTTACTCTCCGTCGTTTTTCACTATTCCCGGCGCACGGTTAATTCGAGTTTTCCGGTTAACGTCGGTCAATCAGCCAAGTATTTCGTGACTTTGCGCAGATATCGGAGCTGCGACCATACGATACCTCCCCCCCCCCCCCCCCCCCCCCCCCCCCCCCCCNTTGAGAGGCACTCTTCGGAAATCTCGGAATGTTCGCGTCTCGCGTAGTCACGAAGAAAATTTGAGAAAAGTCGCGCATCTGCTCGAGCAACTGCTTTCAGCGGCTGTCGAGGCATTACCGCCATCCACCGGATCTATCATCCTTCATTGAATCTTCAAAGAGCATTTCACATTCAGCTCTGACATTCGCTAATCTATTCCCGAACACGATAGACGAGACCGTTCGGGACGGTGCTTTTACGCGCGCGAGGAAACCCTCCTCTTCCCCCTTCCGCAACTATTCCGCTGCGACTTCGACGGAACTCGCTAGTTTTATGGATCGAGCGTGCGTAATTTTGCCGCGTTCTTTACTCTCTCCTAATATTCCGATATTCAGAAACGATTAGCCATCCCGCCAAGTTGGTAAGAATAAATAAAAAATGGCCATAGTTATGCAAGGAAAGTCCAACTCACAAAATTATGATTTTTTGAGATTTTGTTATCAATGGGTGATGTATACATCATATAAGATAAAAAAACCCAAATCTTATGGGCACATAAAATTAATTAAGAACAGTTTTTATTTTCTGCTAATTGTGTCCTTTTTTACTAGTTGCGTCTTTTATACTCATTTTTTAAAGGTTAAGCTTGTCAATGAACATCCTTAAAAGAGGAGAAAATAGACCATGATTGACTTCCTGGGCGATTGTGAAGAACCTCGGTGCTATTTATACTTTTTAAATCTCGTATCAAATGTTCATCTTCATTTTTCTCAAAATGTACTCCGTGTGGGTTATATCTTTCATGGTCAAATCATCCGACGCAAATTTATCCCCGCCGTATATTGGTTACTTCAAGTTTGAAACTCTCAGTGCATTCAACTTTCGGTTACGTTTTTTTTTGTCTTATTTGATTTCTCATCACACTTTTCCGTACGTGGTGCAGCATCGAGAGCTCTTCGTGGGATTGTTTCAACCTCTACAGTTAAGTGTTAATGGAAACAAAGAGACACGCGGTGAAATATTTCTCTCGTGCGTTGCGGAAACCCACTAAGATTTGTCAAAGTCGAGGAAAGGGGGAGTTCTCGTGAATATTTCTCGTTACGGGAAGATCGAAGCAAAGTATAGAGATCTATTCCCGAAGAGAAACGACGTCGTGCAAGTTGCACGATAAATAATACACGAGTCGATTTACCAGGAGAGTCGTTCCGGCGTGGAACTTACAACGGACCCCGGAATGCCGGCGTGTAGCTTTGACGAACTACAATTACGACGTTGGCGCGACGTTGACGAGGGTGACGTCGATAATACAATGCGGTGCGACTGACGGGAAACCCCATTAAGTATTCCTCTAACAGTTCCCGAGACTTTCGAGTCAGTCGACTATGCGCGCCGCGATACACCGGTTACAACATCAACGACACAAACAACTTCCTATGGCGACCGATGCTGTCAAACGTTGTTCCCGAAATTAAGTCGATCATTTGTAAAACCGCGTGTGCACCGCGTTTCCACGTGAGAAGCCCCGGCCTCTCATACCACGAGAATTCGGAATAACGCGGTACACCGTTCTCTTGAATTAACATCTGGAAATTGTAGACGTAGGCGAGCAAATAAAACAATAATGTGAAGCGAAATACGATTCATATTTTTCTGGAATATCATAATACTCCGCATTTTTTTAAAATTCTCGTCGCGATACTCTACGCGAGATTTTTTCCCCTTTTTAGTAACAAATGTAGGTCATGTATATATTATATTTCCAGTCTCGAAATAGCTACGCAAATTTTGCGTAAATTGCCTTTGCCTGTAACAATGTAATCATTTTTCAAATATAATTGCGGTTTATAAATTAAACTATTAGTTAGTTATAACACTTGTTAATTATCTACGTTAGTTAACTACGTATACATGGTTTAGTTGAGGAACGGAGAAAAATACGCAATTCGAATATAATACATACGCGAACTGTGGTATTTTCGTACGGAGAGGTGCCTGTATTTACGATCTTCGTGCAAAAATTACACGGAGCTAACATAAATCACACTTTTTGCGGGTGGTTCTTGCGCCACTCCACCGAAAACTAACGTTTTGTGATTCATGCACTCTCACAAATGACCGTCTCGATTGAGGCTGATATACAGTCCACTCGTTCGTGCCCGTTGAAGGGCGACGAAAAGTTGTTTGCGCGGCGGCCAAGTACACCTAATCATCTTTCATTAATCACGGTCCTCCGGCGAGCAACACTCGTCCAAGTTTGGAAGCAATCTATGGTGTAATCGAACACTTTGATCGTGTTTCGTTGGAACGCCACGCCCGACCAGTTTCCATTTGCTAATTGAGCATATTTGTCCCGTCGTGCGATTTTGAGACGAACTTTTGAGAATTCGCATCGATAATATCGGACATCCCCGCATCGACGAATCAACGCTTCTTAAGCGCTATCGACTATAATCGGCATTGATCTCTTATTAACTTGTGATGTTCGGGCAGAACGATGGTTCGATGGTGTTCTCCCGTGCGCGACTGCAGAGAATGACGCCGATGTAATCTTGATTATTGTTCGATCTACTTAACTATATATGGAGATTAATTACATCGCAATTATTGCGCGAGCACATCGATAATGGATTTCATGGGGTCGAGTGGCATAAATAGTGGATATTAATACAACGATCAATTACACAGTAACCATGCATGTATCGCTATCCGTGCATGATTGGTATTAATTTCACAGCTACCAACTCATCATGCGGACAGGGTAAGGGTGAAAGAGCTCTATCGACATGCAACGGGTCACGCACGATCTCTGCCTCACGCAGGCCCGATATAACCGTATATTCTCCCCGAGAGAAAATGTAACGGAGGAAATGCGAGGTATAAAGAAGGAGATGAAAATAAGAGAAACGAAAAGTTCGATTTCTCCAAATGAAATTTTATACCCGGGAACACAGACGTTTTTATATTTCTCACGAGAGAGCGACGGAAAAAATGGCGGAATAGAATATAAATCGCGACTCAACGTCGGAGTTTATCGATGTTATCGGTGATAAAAGTTGATAAGGACAGGCTGGTCCCTTTCGGCAGAGGAAAAAGTTTCATACGTGACAATAAAGCACGAGGCTCGCCAAAATGTTCAATGGGGTTCGCGCGACCCCGGTGCACAGTAAATCCCGCGACTGAATAATACCTCGCCGTGACTTTATCGTGAACCCGCACGCACGCGTTGCCATTCGGGGGTCGCGGATATTTCCCGAACAAGGGAAAAGCGCGACAGTATCGGCGAAACATCAAAAGTGTTTTTCCCGATAGCGCTGGCACGCGCAGTCCTCGATGTCGTCGCGGGAACGCGGCGTACCGAATGATCGGGCGCAGAATGCGGTACCGGTGAAACGGGATCTGCAGATTCGTACGACAAGTGGTGCGACAAGTCGTTGACAGGCACGATGGCCGCACGCTGGAATGCGCGCGCGCGCGGAGCTGCTGATCGAAAATTCTATTCTCCGCGCAAATTCATGCGATGCCACGGGATCCGTCTACTCTACCGCGCTCGATGGACGGAGGAGCTACAGTCGGCAGAACGCGGCGATCGACTGGAGCACAGATTCGCCAAATTTTTTTTATATATGCACATATACGCTCCCTTTTTCTCTCTCTCTCTCCCGCTCTTTTTTCTCTTGGATATTTGATACTTTTCAGCTCTCGACGTGTGTGTTGAAGCGAAAATTCAAATCTGCCTTTTTAGTCAGCATTTCTTGACCCAAAACCGTTTATATCTCGGGTAGAAATTTAAAACGAGGGCTGGAAAGGTTTTACAGAATTTTTCCCCGCTTCTATCTAAACTCTACATAGAAAAGTAACGTTCGTACAATTTAGGACCAGTTTTGTAAATCTGTCTAATTAGACTCCGACTGGACTTTATAATTTTAGAAGCCTTGTTAGGGATGTTCACGTCAGTGTTTACTTAGAGCCAATTGACGAAATTCTATTCAAGATTTCTTTTTCTTGATCATATCTAGACTTAAAGAAAGCGGGCTTATTTTAGGACATGCCTATATAGGGCCATTACAGGCTTAAAGAATTCCCCGATTAATTTCTACCCGGGGTATTTGTCCATGTCTTCTTTAATGCATCGTATTATAATTAAATATTTAGTTTTAATAAATTCCTCCGTAGGATTATTATTTATTATGAATATTTTTTGTGAATTCTTTTGTGAAAGAGCAAAGAGCGAAGGAATTTGTTGAATGAATGAACTTGTTAGGCGTCCATTTTTTCCGCTAGCCAACTTTCCCCATGGCAAAATCTCAATTCATAGTACAAAAAGGATAATGCGGAAGTTGAGCTCTCGCTGGTAGGTACGCACAATTTCAATATTGAATTGGCCCACATCTAATTTAAATTAAAACAAGTTAGACCGCAATATTGTTTCCCGACGATTTCGCTGTAGATAGTTGGCAAATTTTCTCCATTTCAGTGCTTTTTAACAACTCTTGGCTCCGAAAAAGAGAGAAGTTCCATTGTACGATACGAACAATTTGAAACAAAATAGAAACTCACAATGCGCACATAACGCATTGAGGAAAATAATTATGTAGAATATATCGAGCAATAATATTAGTGGCATTTTAATATAATCGAAAAACACACGTCGAGAAAATTACATTCGTCGAAAAACAAAAGATGAGAGTCCGGCTCGTACGTTTCAACGCATTCTTTCTGAAAGTATTATTTCTAAAGCCTTTTCTAAAGTTTCCTTCTTTATTCGCTCAAAAGGCGTTCTATCTCAAAAGTAACAGTGGCGCACAGGCTGATAGAGGCCATTCCTATGCGATGGAGTTGTAATGGAATACTGTTTGAACCCTTCGCCGCTTCGCTTTTGCCAAGTGGAAGGAAAAAGTAAGATACTTCAATGTCGGAAGTTTCGCCGGGAGCCGGTTCTGACTTACTCGGAATTAATTTTACAAAGAGATGATTTCAGGCGAAAGGGTGTTACTTCGGATTAATTCCGTAAGAAATGGATTTATGACGATAAAAGAGGCGCGGGGAGGTTAAACGGCGAACGAAAAGCCCTCCCTTTGTCACGGCACGACTTAACGACAACCGGCCGCCGTGTGAAATAATTTCGTTTCCCATTTCGCAGAGCGAATTTAATTTGTAAGGCAATAATTGTTGGTTATTACAGCACGAGGCCAAGTGCGAGGCCGCGCACGACAATTATTTAATGTCATGCAATTAAGCATTGTACAGATCGCACTCGGGATTTTTCCTTGCCCGATGGAAAATGACCCTAATTAAATGTCGACCGACCTATGGAGATCTCGATGTGACGTTCGTTCGTTCGTTCCGCGCGTTAAAATACGAGCTGTTTGTTTTAACGTCATGCAGCATTAATCAATATCGAGAGCACAAGTCGCAAATTATTTCCGAAAACGTCACGCTCGGGGAAACATCGCGCGACGACGAAGACGGATAACGAACGACGCGTTGGAACGGTCGTGGGAAGAGCTTACGGTGAATTTAATTCATAGGGAATTTTGCGCATCGATCACGATATGCATCCATCTTAAATCGGTGCATCCCATTTGCCTCTGTAAATGCCGGGAATTGCTGGTATGCAATCTAGACTGGCGACGACATGACCGAGTCGACACAACGCTATCCTATTGATTCCCACTGTTCGTGCATAGTTTCAAGACAATCCCGAAGATAATGATTGACCGTCCGCTTGTATCAACAGTCCGCGTCGGAGATGGAATGTCGTGCCCGGGTTTCGCGGAGTGTAGCGTAGCACTCTCCGCGCAGATGTTCATGCAAAGTGAGAAATACGCGCGGGGTAATTGAGGCGGAACTTAGGACATTCGTTACTCTTGGCATTCCTAGAGAACAAGAAGAAGAAGAAGAAGAAAGTTCCGCCGAACTCTTTCAACGTTTCGCCTTTTCCGCCGCCGCGCGCAACTTTTCCGTTTAAAGACTTTTGCGCGACTCGCCCGCGTATTTTTCACTCTTGGAGCGGCAAACATACAATTCTCGGTATTATGCTAATCAGGTCCGTCGGGCGGAAAAAAGCACGCTAAGCTCACCCGCTCGTGATTAAGAATGGGAAAATTAACGCGCTTTTACGCCCGCCGCGTCCGTTCGCGAATCTAATATAGTCGCAATGATCGGGCCGGAATTGCGATTGCATCAGATTTGTTGGGAATTGTGTCATTATCCGGTATAAAATTGAATTCCACGTTTTTCCAGCTGAAACGACGCGTACGGATGAGAGAGAACGTTGTAATTTAACGCGTGCAATCCGGTGGAATTATAGATTCAATTGCATCGCGCCTCCCGTCCCCCCGTACACCGGCCGTTTTGCTATCGTGTTTCACGCTTAATCGATGAAATGACATTTGCTTGGCCGAATGTCATTTGCATTACTGCCCCTTATCGGACAACGTGCAAGATATCGTAGAGGAGCTTTCTCGCCGAAGATTAGATGGGACCACATGCGTCACTCAAATTCTCATTTGGCCTTAATCACACGATAACAATTATAAGCGACTGTAATTTCGGCGAAACCTCCCCTCTCGCTCGATCGAATACGATACGGAGCGGGTGAACGACACGTGCTCGATACCATCATCGCGAGTAAACATATCTATTACGATTATGATAACCTCAAATTACATCCGAAAAGGACAAAGCACGAGGCAACCGAAATAATATTCTCAGTTTGCAAGGAGAGAGAAAGAGAGAGGCAGCGTAATTTATTGAGCCGGGAAAAGAGACCCCTTAAGCACTAAAAATAAGATACATTGAGAAATAATAAGATGGCATTATAGTAGAAATAAAGATAGATATCGCAAAGTACAAATTAAAGATAGTAATCAAGAAGTATAAGCGTATGCGAAGAGCGGAGGTAACGTGAAAATCTACATAATTATGCGAATCAGCGTAACAAGGAAATATGAAATTAATTTTATGGAGGTTATCTTAATAGAAAGAGGAAATTGGTTTGATAGTCAAGATAGAAAATATGAGGTCAAGATAGAAAAAGCTTACAAATAAAGGAGAAAGAAAGAGCATTATATTTATTGACGCTTCAGGATAAGCTCCTTTAAACGCGTAATCATAAGTATAATATAATTGCAATTAGCGGCTATACAGTATGTACACAAATATAATGTTAAATTAACACATTCCCCGTGTTACACGAAATTTCAGTGGACGGTTTTTAGCACGAAACTTTTTTTACCGTGCAGCTTCACTTCTGAATTCGAAAGTTCGAGACCTAAGGTAAGTCTTTTCGTTGAGACAAAATGGCGTACAAAAAATATTTAGCGAAATATCTTCTTCGTTCTTCCATTTAGCCATTTAAACTGACTGTGGATTGAAACGATATGCTCGCAGGGACAACAAAACAACAACAAAATAAGGACTCGAGAGCTCCGGCGGTTTCCTCCAACCGTGATGAATACCGTAATTCTGTATCTTGTTTCGTTACGGATATAACAAGTTGAATAAATACGAGTATAACAGATCGTAAAGGGAGAGAAACCGTGTATATCGAGGCACAGAGAGCAGTTTAATGCATTTGAGTAAGCTGCGTGAAGCAATCATAGCCGAAGGGATCGCGAGCGTCGGTGTATCGATCGCGCATTGGCTATGCATCGCGTCGCGCTGCGGTTATCGCGCGGACGATGGAAAATAGCGGTATAATGCGTCGCACGGCGCGGATTTTAACGGCGTACAAGCATCTCGCATACACACATACGCGGGCTCACGCACCTGAAATATAATAATAACGGCCGAGCGAACTTCTGGAAACCTTCCAGCGGGCGCGCTTAGTCGCGTCGGCGCTTGCGTGCGCGGTAAAGGGCCGCAGGGCTCCCGCGGCCGCGGACAGCGTTCGGAATTTGGCTAATAATCCGGCGCAAATTCCGGAAATTTCGTTACCGCGACGACGGGGCGAACTGATATATATGCAAAGCGTATTACGAAAGTTAATCTCTCGATCAACATTGAGACGGCCGCAATGCGGGAAAACACGTGCGATCTCCTCCGCTGTTCCGGCCGCGCGACAGCCAGGATGTGATAATCGCCTGGCGGTTTTCCGCCATTCGAGAGAAATCGCGCGTACATTTTCAACTTTCGGCGAAACACCGCCGCTAACAAGGAGGCGGATTAAACAAGCATGACTTTCGATCTCTCCGTTCGATTAGTATTTAAAACCCTGAGTTTCGCGCCAACCTCCGAAGCGCGATCCCTTTGTACCAGGATTCGGATTATAAAGCGAGAATTAATTTCGGTATATTGTTGTCCGCGTTCTGATTGCGCAATTAGCCTTAAACCACGAACGGGTGATTCATGTTTGCTCTTTAGCGCGAACGGTTCTCTCGGATTACTCGGATTCGTTTTAACGACGAACGGTAAATAGGAGAGGTAAGAGAGAATTGGGATAGACGAGACAGGTAATTGTTTTTTCCCAACAGTTGATAATACACTTTTTGATTGAAACACAGCTGATATGCCACTATGTGATAAGTATGAAAACTCAGTTTACCAAATTTACCAAACACTTCACGCGGGACCGTAATAAATTTCAAAAAACGATTCGATTCCTTCCCCGGGAATTTCTTTTCAGGGAAAACTAATTTCTCGAATTCGTCAAGAAATCTGTCGTCAAGATTTCGGTCGAGTTTTACTTCGAATCCTGTGCTCTTCGTCTTTTCCGCATCGATTGTTTCCCACCTCTAACACCCATCATCGTAGAAATAAGAAGAATTAAATCGGCGACAGCTCCGAGGATCAACACACTCGATGTTCGCAAAAACGCGAACATAAAACGCGGATTGAGATATTCTGCGAGATCTATCGACCGCTTCGCCTCCGAGTCAGTTGTCTGGGAATCAGGTTCTTACGGTCTAACTTACGTACCGCTAACTCGGTCCGAGAAACACGAACGACAGATCGGGTCGACATAAAAATCGTCCCCCAAGTTTCACGGCGTAACTCACCGGATAAGCTTTAGGTGTCCAGGCTAAGTGAAACGGGCACAACGCGAGCAAATATCCGAAAACACTTTCCGCTTTACGACTCGCCAACGACTTAACTTCGCTTTCTCGTTCTCGAGACCGGCCACGAAAATGGAGGCGAATGGCGGTCGCTGGAGAATCGGAATTATTCATTCGTTAGGACTCGCGCAGTGGAGGTGTAATCGAATGATCGGATATTAAAAGGAACGCGCCGCCATCGAGAAGAAAATTTTAGGCGACGTAACGCTTCGGAAGATTCGCGATTGTTAGTTAATGAAATTATTTCGCAGACTCTTTGACAGTTATAATCCTGGAATTTATTATTAATACGGATTTGTTCCCGTGGGATCGCTTCATTCTCGCTCCCGGCAGGATGCGAGGAATTGCGTGAGAACACGTCGCGTGTTCTGGATTTAAGCTTTTGTTCACGGTGGAAATTGTAATTCCAAGCACATTTTCAGGGTGAAAAATGAATTTGATCGGATTCACCTAACAATAAGTAACCAAACATTTTAGCAAAACTCTTTACTACATCGCGTCCATCAAGTCTCTCGCTCACGAATCTTCCGCTCGAAACACTCAATCTTCAAGGTTGCACATTGTGTTGATTTATCGTGTTTCTCGTTATTGTTTTCAGTAACTTTGAATATAATTCTGAATATTGCTTTCGGCGCGGGAGCACACAATGCTTGCTGTTGGCGGCAAATCTAGCGATAGGCCGCGCTATTTACTTTGCGTGAATACCAATCTGTCTCTGGCGAAAACAACGCAATAGAGACCGCATGTCAAAAGAGTTTGCGAAAGCGTGTTTACCTTTCCCTTCGATATTTTTTCAAACCGGCACAATACGTTCAGTAGAGTCGGTGTCGCGCTCTTCCGCGGCCACGCTCGCAAACACAGCCTGCCAATTAGCGCCTCGCGGTCCCATCGTTATTCTGCCGCGACTGCCGTACGCGGAATTATTTATGAGCCGCGATTAAACGCGGATCATTTGAAACCTAATAGCGTCGCGTCGGCGCCGCGGCTAACCGGAGATTCATCACGCGTCGAAATGGTTTATGAAATGATGAGCATCGGAAAAATGCGATACAATATGAACGTCCGGCACGCGGAGTGTCATCTGTCAAGAATGCGTGTCGATACCCACGCTCTCTTCCGCGCGTTCGCGCGTGAATATCCCCGTATCTGACGTTAATCACAATTGGATTTCGGCCAGCAGAATTTGGTAAATTCGCGAAATATCGAATTCCCCCGAAACTTCCGCTAATGGCAGCACCGCATGCGTGCGTGCTCGAGAACAAATTTCGTTGAAAAGTGCGAACGTTTCTCCTCTGTATATGGCGTCTGTTATATATGTATGTATATATATATATATATATATATATATATATATATATAATATACATATATATATATATTTCCAATGCTTCTTTTTTTACACTAGTTTTACGAAAACGTACTAACGCCAATCCTTCGCAAGAATAAAGGATATTAAATTTCACCAAAATTTTTACGCTTTTTACTCGGAAATACGCGGAAAGATATATTCAAGTCTCGTATTCGCGTTGTTTTCGACATGGTATGTTTCATTGATAAGTTTCAAGTTAACTTCTCCTTCGACAAAAGGGCTCATTTAATTACGCAGTTATTTCGCATCGAGAATTATAATTTGGTGATGTCGAGACGCAAAATGCAAGTGAAGAAATGTTCGAGCTTCAAGTTTCGAGTTTCAGGTGGCTTTGGTTTTAAACGAGAGTTTAGTTGAATTTAAATCGGCAAAATGTGTAGCGACGAATGCGGACTGCGTTATATAATAATTTTTTTGAAATATTGTTAAGAAAAAACTGCTCACAAATTTATTAAAAAAAATGTATGGAAACAGAAACAAGCTGTGTTACCGGTTATACAGTCTGTTATGAAAATTAACTTCCTCGTCATTTAATAATGTTGAATTGCGAGAAATTAATTTGAACTAATGGTTTGCAGTTAATTAAATTCTTAAATATTAATAAGCTTAACGAGTAATGAGATATTATACGTATAAATCGGGTTTGTATTATAATTTTTTATATCTCGTACGCGATATTTTCACAATTCACAATATATAAAGGAGAAATTTGTCATAAAAACTCGATACACAATCTGAGCCGTCGCATTGTTCTACCACAGAAATGAAATTACGTACTTCGTCAAAATAAAGTAATTAAATGATATATGAAATATTAAAGTGTACATTACTTATTTTTAAATATCCTGCGCGTCAACCATTTCGAGATGATAAAGAATCGATATATAATTTACGTAATGCAATCGTAAATATTAATTTCAGCGGATTCGCTTGCGTTTTATTCAAATAGTACGTTTGTTTTACGTATTCCCGATATAACGGAACTGCGGAAAAAGAAATTACTTACGAGAGTCTGCGTTATTGGAGCGAAATCTTTTTATTACGTCTGACCTGATGTAGAGCAAGAGAAATTTGGTGCGGTCCAACGAACGCCCGACGTTTAAACAAAACTCGCGGTTTGCGCAACAACAAAACGCCGCTGGCTCGGCCGCTACATTTCCGCGAAGCCGAGGGAAGACTGCGCGCGCTACACGTTAATCTATTTAGTGACTAACTTCGTTTGGTAGTTTAGTAGAAGGAAAAGAAAAAAAAAGCAGAGCTCGGGGAAAAAAAGGCAATAACTCGCGGAGCCATTATTACGCGGTCAGCTTGATAATTACGACGCGCCTCGGTCTCGTGTTTAAGCGAGTAAGAATGAAATTTTGATGAATCTTTCTCCGCGGCAATGTCGTCGCAAATTGGATTCGGGCAGGGATATGGACTTTGTAAAAGTACCGCTCGTGCGAAACAACGAATACGTTATTTCCATTGGGGCGCGGTTAAGCTCCGCCGAATGAATTTTGCATAAGGACGGTTATTCCGGCAACTTAGTTTTAGGATTATGATCCTTATGGGGAATAGACTTAGCCAAACTTCGTCGTAACGTCGGAATAGACGGCGTGATCTATAGCGCGCGATAAATATACCTCCCGTTAACGGGGGATCGCGATCGATTAAGCGGGCAGATAATAATTAACTCCGTCTTCCCAATGGATTACCGATTAATCTCCCTTTAATCTTAAACGTCGAATATATCTTTTTGACCGAGGCTCAAATTGCACGTCGCAATCGCACAAATCGCATTAAACCGAAGTCTTCCTAGCGAGAAACTAATAGGGCAGGGTATAATTTCGCCGTAGTCTGCCAAGTTTAATCCGACCTCTTTGATCTTTCGTATCGTTCTCATCGTTGAAAAATTACCAGTTACGACCAAACGTATCGTTGAAACATTTATCATATCCCGTAATATCGTCTCTCGGTACGTAAAAAAGGGAGAGAGAACACTCCACTTGCCGGGGAGACGACGATAATCTCGGAATAGCTGGCGCACGTCAGATACGAGAGATTGACATCGCACGCTACTTGTACTTGTGCAGTTTGGATCTCTCCATCATCATTACTTTACGCGACAAAGCGCGGCAAAGCGGAGCGAAGTAATCGGAGAAGAGGTTGCGTACGCGCGAACGCAAAAGCTTCAAATATATGTACACGGTTCTTGCGAACGTTACACGCGCCACGCCGACGCGACGGAATAATGAAGCGCGTGAGATTCGCGCTGAAAGTTACAAGGATCATGTGCCATCGATTATGTCCTGCCCGTGTTACGTAATAAAAGCGAACGGACGAAAAGAAAGGAAAGAAAGAAACCGACGGATCGATATCTCTGGGGACGATGGGCGCTTCCGGCCTTGCAATTTTTAATACGGTCGATCGTTCGACGGTACGCCTCTGCGGTCCCTGGAAGCTCTATAAGAGATGCGCTTACAAAAGCCCCGCGTAAAATAGGAGAAAATTGAAATTGGAGAAAACACACCGCCCCACGCTAATTTCTCTCTCGCTGGGCGAAAAATGCCTGCCGTTTTTTGTTGTACGAAAAACTCCCATCCGGCGTGTGAATTATATGCAATGACTGGTGCGAATAAAGAGAGAAAGAAAGAGAGAGAGAGAGAGAGAAATCTAATTCGAATGATATAGAAGCCCGCTTGCGTTTAATGATTAAACTTGATTAGCGAAGTAAAATTTAATTATCGAGCTATTTAACGCTGGGAAATAAACGAACTGCGCGAGGGCTTTGATCAAACATATCCAATCGAAAAAATTGCGAATTTTTCAAGAAAGATGAATTTTACTGATATAAAATAACTCGGGCAATTTCGCGGAAATTCATTTCTCAAAATTACTTAGACGTCTCCCATTGAAAATGGAACGTTCGAGAAAAATCGCATAATGTGTATACTCGACTGTGCTCGAAACGGTTGCGACGATTTCGCATAGTAACATCTTTCTCGAGACTGCTTCGGTCTTTTTCGAATATTCGGATGTACGTAATTACGTAGCGGGGGAAAGCATGTTCACGACGACGAAGTGAATTTCAACTGTAACTTTCCTCAATTTTCAGTAATATTTATGAGAAAATTTCTGAGAAGTCATAGGTCATTACTGCAGCGCTATCGACTTCGCGTCGACGGGAAACCGGAGATAAGCGGATTCGTCTTACGTTCTCGCAATTAAAGCGCGCTCGTAAAGGCGAACCGCGTCGTAATTCCGACCTCCTCGATTTAGCCCAACACTGCAGGGGACGGTCACTTTTGTCACGGTCGTGGAGACACACCCGAACAAAGCCCGGAAATCTAGGCCACTCCTGTGAAGCGTGCTTGCGCGTTAATAAAGATATGACTCGTTAAATCGAGAAATGCACGTGATGGAGGAGCCGGAGGAACGGGAACGAAAGCGCGCGAGACACCAGGCTGCAATTTCGAGTGAGATTTTTGTTCCCTTTTTTTGGGGGGGGGGGGAGAAACGCAAACGCATTTTCGGCACGTTATGGTCCTCGCGCGGCTCGTATCACACTCACGCGGTTACACGGTAAAATCTGAAAAAGAAGAAAAAAACGCGAGACCTTAATGGACGTGGCCCGTAAAATTACACGTCCGCGTTTACGGTATGTGAGAGCGTAATAAGTATCTCATATATTCCCGCCTCCTCCTTTGCGCACGTAATTTTACACGACGTCAGCTTTTTATACGCACCGTTATTCTTTGTTATTAATAAGCGAATTACTGAACCGAGCTGAGCAAATATGTATACGCGCTCGCTCCTTTCCCGGATGAACTCGTCGCGCGCGGAATACTCGCGGCTCCACGTCGGTAGAGCAAACTTGTACAGCTTGTACGTTTGCTCCTTCGAGGAAAATTGTGGTGAAAGAATGCGGTACTACGTGGCCACCATTAAGCTTCACCACCCTCCCCCCTCCCCCGGGCGATTACCTTTGCGGCACGTCAATGGTTACGACAATACGAATCGCCGTGTCGAGGAGGACGACGAGGAAGAGAACGAGAACGACGGAGCCCGCCTTTCGATGCGAAAGTGCTTCGCCGTTTTTCCCGTCGTCATTGTTCTCTTTAGATCCACGACTGCCTCTTATTCGACATTCCAATCTCGCGTTCCGCCTCGCGACGTACATACGGAGCACGTGAAATTCAAAAGCACTGACTTGAATCGACACTCAATGATCTGCGCTCGTCACTTACCACGGGGAAAAGCTCGCTTGCTCGCTCGCTCGCGCGATATGCGGAGTAGTCTCGAAACAAACAGCGAGTTGCTCGTTGCATTACGTCTGTCGCGATAATAAAGTGTCGTACGAACGCCGAAACGGATAACGCGATCGAACGGTTTATCCGCGAGGAAAATTCGTGAAAAACATTTGAAACCAAAAACCAACAATATTTGAATGGACCAATAGGATGATGGGCAGCTCAAGATCGTAGTACACTTTTCTTTCATACGTTCTTTAAAATCAGTTCTTTTCTATCTCGAATTCTTCTAGAATAATATATCTGTTATGTTTTTGTTATCCCCTGTTCTTCTTGTACGACCATTATCGCGGAATAATATTTCGACATTGTTTAGCCTCCGTTTGAAAACAGAGAATTATCTCTCGCGCGTACAGAGAAAATAGATTGCAACGGCTCCAGAGAAGTTCATTCGCGACCGGAAAAAAGTAGGAAAACGAAATTTCCGTGGAAATCAATATTCTGCGGAAACGGATACTAGTTTTGCAAGTACATCTGCGAAAAAAGTAGAAAAAACGGACGATGATGAGATTCTCATCCATCGACAGCACGGTTACTATATTCTCGAGTTCTTTTCTGTTCTTTTTCCGCAATAAGTGTTGTGATCACGCGTTATACAAGTCAAAGTGATATACAGTTCAATGAAACAACTAACCGTGGTCTTGGATTTAAAATTGCTCCAAAACGTATGTACTTCAGTAAATCGACGGTGGAAATTGCAACATTTTTATATAAAACATCTCTACTTTAAGTGTTTATATAATACTTCTATATTGAAGAAAAAAATTCTTAAAAGTGGCCCTCTTCCCAAAAGTTCTTAAAATCAGTCGTCTAAAGTAGAAATCCTCGTTAAATCTCCTGCAATATCGTCTCAAATATTTAAATCTGCTTATATAATAAAGGAGAGAAAGTAGGTCGTGGAAAAATGCAGCGAAAGAATAATTGCTAAGTCCTTCTCTTGTGCTACGAACGTATAGCTACCAGCTCTTCATTTCTCGCAACAGGCTGCGACCTGTTTATTTATTTATTTTATCCCCCCTTATTGTGGAAACTCTCTGCGTATGACTGTAGTCGTAAAAAGAACCGCGAAAAAGCGACGTTGTTTAGTGACCTTTTGGCGGGCAAGAGTCGACTCTCGATATCCCGTGGATTAATTGTTTGCGAAGTTTGATGTGTGAGAGTGAGTGCAGCCGAAGTTTGCCCATCAAATAGAAGTTTCGTCGCGATCCGATGGAATCCCGCGCGAATGCGAGATCGGCGAATTGTCGGGTGGGATTTTTCCCGGCGGAAAAATCTGCGCGATTTTTGTAAAATATCTCGCGGATACGTTGCTCGTCAGCTCGGAACAAAAAACGAGGAGAGAGAGAGAGAGAGAGAAAGCTTTCCTCCCGTGCGTCGCTTCGATCTGGCGGAATTACAAAAGTGCTTAGATCGTGACAAATATTACGGCGCGGCGTTTGGCCGTAAAAATAACGAAGGCAGGTTTATTACTGTTCCTCGCGCGCTCCTCTCGGTGATTTAAGTGTAAGCGCCTTAAAGCTCCCGCCCAGCCGCGACCACGCCAACGGAGACCCCGTGAGAAGTTATGGATTTTCGATGTACATAATTACCGCGGCTATCTTTTTACGGCACTTTTAATGCGCTCATTTACATGTAAAATATTATTACCATCAACTTCACATCCCGCTCCGGCTCTTGCTTGTCCCTTTTACGGGTCTTTTAACCGGAGTTTATCCAAGATCAGAATCACGGAGGGCGAATGAAGAAGTCCTTCACCCGGGGATTCCTCCCGGGGAGATTTTGCTCGCCGGGAGGAGACCGACGACGCACGTCCGTCTCGGAGAATCGATCGATCCGCGTTATACACGCGCTTTCCCGACGAAAGCGATAACTCCCACAAACTTCTTCTAATTCCCCAGTCCTTTTTGCGGCAAGATGCCGGTGAAATTCCGCGGCGAATCCCATCCATCAACCTTCGATCAATCGGCGCCGTTTATCGGACGTTTCCGCGGAGGTAAGAAACAAGGCGTCGTCGCGTTTCCGATTCCATCCGAGTCATCGCGGCACCCTCGTTACAGCACGAAGGGGTGACGATCGCGATTCAGAATCCTCCGCGCGTCCCGTCGCATGGTATCGCCGTGTCGGAGAGAATGGTGACGATCGCGATTCGGAATCCTTCGCGCGTCCGCTCCCTTCCGAAAGGAGGGAAGGATATCCGGCGGAGATCGCGTTAAATCTCACGCTCGATAGCGCCGTGCGCAATCCGAGCATTATCCGAAATCATATCCGTGATGCCAGGCCTTACGGGGGCATCGGCATCGATATTGTCGTCGTAATATATGGGTTTCCGGGTCAATACGCCGTGACAGGAAGTACGTGCAATAAGGGGAATAGTTGGTGCAGTTGCGCGCCTCCTTCCGTGACTCCGTGAGCGCGGGACGAAATCGATATTCGTCACGCAAATGAATTTCCCGAATTTGTGGACACGGCGAAAGTCCTGGCGCGAGGGCTGCGCAAAATGCGCTCACGACCGACAGGGGAAGCACGTTCGGAAGGCGAGCGATTGTCTTCTTCGCGATGGGCGAGCCGAACAAATCCCTGATATTGCCTGGATTTGAAATCGAGGACCGCGAAGCGGATTCGAATACACGCGAATATTCGAATAACTTGGCGCCGCCCAATTTTGAAATTCGAATAATTTAAACGAAATGTTTGAAATATATTACGCGAAATCAGATAATAAATAGAGGAGAGTATTAACTCGAAACAAGCCCCTTACTGTTATTTAACGCGTAGCTACGAGCTCTTCGCTTTATTTCATGTATTTTGTATCGTTTGTTATACAATTAAATTGTTAATTTTCTAACGAGATAAATTAAAATTTCGTGATGTATTTTACATCTTTTTATGTATATATTTATGTTCTAATTTTTTTCTTTATATTAATTATGTGACACCGTTAAAAAATCGGAGATTAAAAGAGTACTTTCTAGAATATTCTTCTCGGTGATATAAGCTAAATGCAAAGTTCTTTAATATTTCACAATAATAATTTTTCGTTTAATTAAAAGCAATGAGGTAATTTGTATCCGGTAAATTATGAATCGCATGAGAGTAATCAATAATATGCACAAAATAAAATACTCTCAGTGGTGCACCGAAAAACATCAAATAACCGGCGAAATGTATCGTACATAGGAATTAATTTAGCGTCACAATTCCCAAATATTTCAATGTCGATCGTCGTTTCGCGTCGGATTAACAAAAATTGCGGAGCGGAGCTCATCAATTTACAACGCGAGCGTGAAAGTTTAAGGGCGCGGCAGCAAAGTAGAAGGTGCGTCCCGAAATAAATTATTGAAGTTAACGCGAATAGACGGAATCGACTTAATTACGGGAGACTTGTTCCGTATGCTGCGTAGCGAAACTCGGGAATCTCACAGAATGCTCGAGGACGTAAACTGCGGCACACGGCGCACCTAGCACTTTGTACTCGCGCCTTACATATCGTTGACCCAGTATCAAGTTGCTCTAACTCCGTCGGATGCGAGTTAGATGAAATTTACGAGAAATCGTGGAAAACTTTAAGCTGTGAATGATTAATAACGCCGTTTTCGGCGTCGCCCGCGGGAACTGCTTATACATAATCCACGCGAATTTCGGCCATTTCGGTATGTTTAATCGTTCTTGTGACGAAGTAAACTGCGTGCATTAACGTTAATTTGAGAAATTTGCGTTAATTTGAGAGATTTAATTCAGGAATAATTCTCAACGATCGGGAAACTGAAACGTTACATTTTCGAGGCAGCGAAGCGCGACGCGAAAAGTTTAACTAAAAAATAAAAGCATATATTAACGTGAACATTAATTTAATATTAAAGGATGGTAGCAGTTGCACGACGACAGCAAATATTCATCGCGAAAAATCGATTCGGAGTACGTCGGAACGTTGGGAAATACATAGCCGTAAGGAGACGTTTAGATTGCAGGTATATATTGTTTCGATACTGAGATATTTACATCCGAAGCATATTAAAGAGGATCTATTGATGGAAAAATTCACCGCATCACTATTTACATTTTTTTATACTTTTACATTTTTATTACTTAGCGAAATTGCATCGTGGAATTTTCCTTTCCTGAACCTACACATCGCGGACAAATGCAGAATATTATTTTCACGCCAGGCTTGTTTCGAGTCGGTCGATTAATTCGCGCTATACGTTATGAAGCGACTAATAAGATTCGCGTTTTCAAGAAACGTAGTAAAATCTTGTTATCGAAGGGACGGAAAATATTTCCTTATATTTAGAATGAGATATTGATTTTGGTTTGCATGTATATAAGCGCGGGAGTCGTACTGGAAGTTGAAGTTTCCAGCAATCGCGGAAATCACGTGGAATATGGATTCTGTTCCTAGGCGCCGCAAGCAGAATAATTTCCGACTTCGTCGACGTGATGGGAATTGAATCGTGAGAAAAATAAAGGCGGAGACGAGAAAAAGGGCGTAAAAGGGATAACAACTCTTCCATCTAGTTCACGAAGTCGCCGAATATAGTTTCGTGTCGATCTCGATTCTCCGCTCGTGGTGTATCACTTGCGTGGACAAAATAAAGAACACCTTCCTTCTTCCTTTGCAAAAAACTGTCGCTAGAAATTGCGTGTTCCTTCGTCCCTCTTTTTCGCACAATAATGTCTTATCTCGTGTTGCAATTTTGCAAATTATTTCATACCCTCGTATATATACTTGCGTTATCAATCACTCTATGTTATTTTTCGCGTTTATTTTCGCGAAAATAAAATGACGGGATATAAATTACAATATGATTTACTGTAAATATGTAAATGCAATCGTTTATAATATTCGTTACAAAATTTATGGATTTTCGCGTACTTGTGAAGTGCAATCGAATTGACGGGTTCAAATAAATAAATATTTTCACCCCCACGTACTGTATAATTTTACACAATGCACCGTTTTGCAAAAATGTGCGAAGAAATTCTCGAAAATAAAAGACGATAGTATTTAACATACATTATCTTCTCGGATCGCATATTTTGTTATACGTGTTCACGTTTAAAATATTTGTTGAAAAGTTTTCACGCGTCAATGAAATTAATTTGAACAAAAGCACACGTTTGTGCGCGTTAAAAATATGGATATTGCATGTTATTTGACTCGCACGAATCACACGTTACCGTTCTAGCGATAATGAAGATACCGGTTCAAAGAAGTAACTGGATTTTGCGCTCTTTATGCAAATTATTGCCCGATGGTAAATAGTTTACACACATTTAGAATTATCAAAGTATATTTATAACACTATATAAATTTATGTATGAAATGGCACGCATTGGGAACTCTCCGCATCCAGCAGTATAACAAGTTACATTCCGCCGAGATGCGGGGCAGTCACGTGCCAACTCGAAGCCCCCGAGAATTTTATGTCGATGTTGCAGTTAGTTTTCTGTCCATGGTTCTTTAAAGTTCGTGTCGGTACATGTGCTCATATTATTCCCCCGGAGGAAAATAAGTCCACAGTGTGCAGTCACCCGACGCTACGTTGGTGAATACATAAATTTACTCCCAAGAAGAGTAAATAGGTAACCATCAATAGATATATGGCCCTTAGTGTGTCTCATGAATTATGTTCAATTAAAACTTATTATAAAAAATGTCGATTATATCTCTCTTTGTCTATTGTATGAAAGTTTGACAGATACCTCGTCAATTAAGTGTACATACGCTGAAAATAATTGCTACGTTCAAGTAAATATTCGCTATGGAGTATTAGAGTAGTTGATTTTATTTGGTTTAAGTAAATATTGCTTGAATGTAGCACCTTTTTTCTTTCAATGTGCTACATTTAAGTAATATTTACTCAATTCGAATAAAATAAACTACTCAAATACTCCTTATAGCAAGTATTTACTTGAACGTGGCAATTTTTTCTTCAATGTACGACATTCGGATCGGTGCAAAATTTTAAATAAGGCAATCATTTCACGGCGAATATTTTTTTTTATTTCTCCATCGAACGCTCATGGCAACAAGCGAAAAAGGCTAATATTGAAAGTATTAAATAAAAATAAACTCTTACCCGTGAGTGCTGAGTTACGCAAAAAACACCACGCTATATAGCTGTATATCTGGTTTAAACATTCGACAAATAAATTTTCGTTTTTCGAACGTTTTTATCGACTCCTGTGAGAAGGGTTTCCGCATATATCGCTGAAATATCCAATTCGAATTATCAACGGCCATTCGGCAAAACGATTTTTTTTTGTTTTTCTCGTTCCATTATCGGATAATGTATCGGCTCATCGTGTATCGCGTAAATCAACGAAGGCGCGGCGATGTAAACTACTCGGATTAAAAATTCCGAACGCCCCAGCGCGATATTTCTCTCCGCTGACGGTTTCCTCGGCGAAGCGAAGCGACTCAATCGATCTCTCGCCGCTCGCGTGTATGCGCGAGCGCGCGCAAGACAGCAATGTGCGTCCGGTTCTTCAAATATCCGATTGATGCACGCGCGCGCGAGCTCGCGAGCGAAGGTGTCGGTCTGGCGCGAAATTAATCCCGGCCCGGCGCTGCAAGGGGCGGCTTTTATGGCTTTTCGATACTGGAAGCCGGCCACCTGCGTGCGATTTCGCATCCGCCTCTGCGAATTATTTAACCGCGCGGAGTGCGATGAAACACGCACTTGGCGGTATTAACATAGAATCGCGATGAGCTCTCTATCTCTTCGGACGTTGCCCCGGCTTTTCCCGCGTGTGCAACGCGAGAAGGGTGTATTCGATGCCGAAAGCGTTGGGAAAAGAGCAGATTGCAGACGGAATCGACACGTACGCAACGTCAACTGCGACCGGTATTTACGGATTCGAATTTGATAACGGAAAATAAGAAGCGGGCGCGTAGGGTGTCTCGGAACGACCGGATATAAGAGTGGGTGTAAATGCACATACATATATCTCGTCAAGTATTCACTATTGTCAAAATTTCTATATATCAATATATCTATAAAATTGAATGTTTGGCGTGTCACGGATGTCTTTAAATATTTACAAATGTACACACTTGTATGTATGTACACACATGCACACATCTGCAAATGTAATTCCGATTCTTCGTACGCCTTGCCACAGGCGAAATTACGCCCGAATTCTGCCGCGAATTACGGACCCCTTAAAGTGAGCTCAGGCGAAGCGCCGGTACTTCGAAGTATCGCAGGCAACCGCAATCGCATCGCGGTTTCAGTCAGTCCGCGTTAAAATCGACCCTCTAGATGCACGACGCGAGATCAGGTACGCGGCGAAGCTGCACGCGAGCGCATCGCGCGACAGCGTTATTCCGCTCGCTCGTTACCGGGGCGCAGCGAGGCGATGCATCGTCTCCTCCGCAGCGGGATTCCCGTTCCCCCGTTGGCGTGTCTGCGCGCCGTCGATGGTTTGTTTACGCGACGGGAAAATTTGCGACGTTAGAAACTTTTCACCGGGCGTCGCTCTCACCCTCCCCGCGCCACGCTACGATGATGATGCACTTACTTCGTAAGTGCAGTTAGTCGCGAAAGACTAATTGCCCGCCCGTCGCGACTCGTGCTTTTTAACATGGGGAGAGACCGCCGTCTCCTGCGAAAATCTAGGCTCGTAATACGTGACCGGTTTCGGGAAAAGGCGCCACGGAACGATGTGACTCGATCTGAATATATTCTTGTTTCGCTTAAAATTCAAAAAGCGTAACAAAACGCCGCCGTAGGGGGACAAACACATTACATTTACATCTAGACGCGAGTTTCGACACAGCCCGATTTTGGATGTTTTCCGGGAGAACTCGGTCGCCCGAATTTGATCGTTTAATTCGTTCCTCACCGCGGGCGACGATTCAAATGGTATTTCTTCGTCGCATGAAACTCCAAATATCGAATATCACATTAAGCGCCGACAACAATTGCTAATGCAGTGCGTGTTCACTATAGATTATTCCAGCTAGAGCCGCCCTGGCTGGACCAGGCCGGATCCGGTCCAAAGTTAATCTAGGACGGTGTGTACGCTGCATAGAGTAATCTCGTTAGAGTCGCACTAAAGTCTAGCTAGATCATAGTCTGAGACAAGCAGTGCGCGGTATACACGTCACGTAGAGAAATCTGCTGGGTGACTCTCTAGCTCGGTTCTTCCAAACAAGTAAACTTTTGCTCTCTCGCTGACGCGTCAGGCCGTCTCGGATCATTTGTCATGCGCCGTGTATCCATTAATACCTTTACGAGCAAATGTATACTTTCATTGATAAGTTTCTCACTACTACCAGGCTTAAAGCACGCGCTTAACTACGTGCGATTATATAACTTAGGCTCTCGTGGGCCTTCCGACTTTTTGCTTTATCCTATTGAAAATATAATAATCTAATCGATCACTCGTATTAATAAACGTTACTTAAGACTTGTCCCACGTAATATATTTAGATCTGAGAATTTAGAGTTAAGTCTGAAATTTTCAGTTAAATTTTACGCGACGTTACGTTTGTAATCGTAATTCGAACATTTCAGGTCTAACTCTAAATTCAAATCTGAGTGTCTCATTTGAGATAAGTTTTAAGTAACAACTATTAATACAAGCCTGAGAGAGCTTGAAATTTCTATTGTTCTGAAATTGCGCAACACTATTTCCCGGTTAGATACATATCGGAGTGGTTCTCGTCGATAAGAGCGACAGTAGTTTATCTCGTCGTGCGTGAATGATCTAAAAAGAAAATAAAAAAAAAAGAAGAGCCAAAATAGAATTTCGTTGTATTTCACAGATGGACTGTGAAAAATATGAATTGCTTATCGCCTGACAGTACGAGTGCATCCAGCTTGCGTAGATTTGACCACTATGTAACAGAATGCATTTGTGATGTTCGCCGTGTCCAAGTACATGCAGGATATAAATTGTATCGGAGACTCTCATCGTTAATCGATATATCCAACTACGGACGTACACGCGACACGTCGTTTAATCGATCTTTATGTTACAACGCGTTACTCGTTAAATATACCTGACAACTGTCGTTAGCTGGATTTATGTACGAGGTGTCAAGAAATTTCATCGTTCGTTTCAATACCGTAACTCGAGGATAAATTGAACTAAATGAAATCGCCGCTTGCGTGTTTCATTTTACCGAGACTAACATTTATTTCGAGTCTGGGGCAGAAATAACACTTCGTTGTTGTCATAACGCAAATCGCATTTTCATCTCAGAATTTTTACTATTTGGACGAACACAAGTAAAACCAACTTCTACCATAGTTTCTACATTACTGTCAATTGACATTTTTATTTGGAGACATCGCAGCTATGCTTCTGTATTTTTCACAGCTTTTTTTCCCTGTGTATTTGTCGCGTTGTTAACGAATAATCATCGCTGTAAATCGTCGTGCTAGCTCGTCGCACCCTCGGCTCGCGACAACGCTGAAAAATCTCTCGGGGTAATTGCGCTTGTAACGAGAATACGTTACGTAACTACGCCGGAACTACGCGTGCGCTGCGACTGCATTTTCATAAAGTCAGGAGTTTATTGCGTGGACCAAACTTTACACAGGCCGGATCGATGCTTTCGCGCCACTGCACATTATGCGTTTGCGGATACTTCCGCGTTAAGTGATCCCATTAAAACGCGCATTTATCGCGACTGTCGCGTCGTGCGATCGCGTCCATTAATATCGGATCAACATCAACTACGGGATTCAAGGTAGTATTTCATTCTCTAAACTATCTATTAAAGTCGCGTGTTTCGGTCGTCTCTGAGTCCGACATTAATCGACAATAATGCGTTGCAGCCGTTCGGTAATATTGAATTACTATCGGCGGGTTATCTGTCAATCAATATTAAACGACTGACGGGTAATACATCACTGTCGAAAATGCGGGCGTGTTTTTATTTTTTATTTACACGCCTCGCGTCGCCAATTAATTCGTTAATGGCGCCAATTATACGAGACGCGCCGTCATGATTGCCGCGCATCTTTCGCAGATCCTTCATTAAAGCGCACGGTCGACGATATTTCTATATAAATTTAACGGGACGACGCGTATATCTCGTACGCTCCATCTATTGATGAAAAATATCCGCGATCGATCCGCGGGACAATCGCGGACGGTAACTTTAAAACGGCCGGTTTAACTCGCGAACGGCATTTTTCAGGGAGACTAACCGGCCGTTTGCGAAACGTTAAAAAATTCTCTCCTTTAAACGGAGATTTACGGGACGCGATAAGACTGGCTCGCGGAAAGTGAGGACGAGGCTCTTCTGCGAAGATAGAGAATTTCGAGAGGGAGCCACTTGTTTTTCGGCGGGACGTAAATCCTTTGTCGGTTAATCCCTTACCTGCGACGCCGCGAAGCGCGCACTAAATTGCGCCGCGAATGACGTCGTACAGATTGCATCACGCAAATTGGCCCGGCTATCCCTGTGCGACCGTCCGTACTATGTTCGTCGAAAAACCGTCACGTCTCGGAAATTTCTCAAACCGGAAGCCCGTGCGATCCTCGTGCATATTCATGAAGCGAGAAATCTCGCTAACTGGCGCGCGTCAGCAGCTACGATCGTTCGATTTTTGCGAAACATCTGTCGCGTACAACGTCAATGAGAATGCGAGGAGGGAGCTTTGTAATTTAAAAATATAACGATTTCCACGGCACGTGAGATATCGCGCGCAAACACGTGCAAATCGACGAGGTTCTGTCATCGAATATTTGAACGAGTGATTGATCATTTATTTTGTTTTTAACAATTTCAGTGTGTTGTCAAGCGCGAATCGCGCTTTACATCGACCTCGACGCGTTGTCACGAATTAACCTTTGAATCGAAATGTCCCCGCCTTTGACACTCGACGCTAATTTGCAATTCAAAGTCCGAGGACACCAAATAGATAGCCAATCGATAGGATTGTCGAATATACACGAATCAAGTTGGCAAATAAATAAATTAATAAAAAGACAGCAGTCTATGTAAGCGTGTAACATAATTTAAAGCATAAAAAGAGAACACGAGGTATTATATAGAAAAAAGTTATTTCTTCTTAGCATCTTTTAGAAATATTTCAATTAAAGAAAATGTGAAATATACGTTATTTGACTTTTTTTCTGTATTTTTCTACCAGCTCAATTTTAATAACTAACAAGAAATGTACATAGATGTATAAATATGCGCGCGCAGTCAAACGTCATAGTCAAATGTCAAATGTCGTACTCGCGCTATTTAACGAAAACGAATGACATTTATTTGACGTTCAATCTGCAAAGTTTTGCATCTACAACTCTTTGATGTAGACGGGGAGTTTTGAAGTTAATGGTTCCGTGCTGTCTAGAAAATATCGCTTATTTCCTGCTAAAGCCGTGCTTTTGTAAGAAGCTATTTTGTACTTTCCACGACGTGCATCCTGTCATCGTAGCGTTGTCCTGCGAATGACGTTAAAAACCTACTTAAGGAAAAAACGGAGCATGGTGGGATTACGCGATTTCACCGCACGGCACGAGAGGAACCGCCCTCCTCTTACCTTTGCCCTCTTACCGTGTAAAACCTTTATACGTCGAGATAAATTGAAAGTGGCTCGTTTAAGCAATCGCGACATTCGCGACGTCGGGTTGACCGTATCGGCGGAGCGTTCCGTTAACATCCAAGATTTATAACGCTTTTGAACGACAGCTTCCGTTTTCGCAGGATACGCGGACCAGCGATAGCCGCAAGATAAACGACCGCCGCGAGAAATGTCCGCCCGCGCGCTTGGAAACAATTAATAATGGGGAAATATTCTCGTGGCTTTGAATTGGCATTGCGCTGCGCGAGCGGGAGACCAACACATATGTGTGCACGTTTGAAATTAAATATTATAATTTACCTTACTCCAGCGGCTGATCATCTCGACTTGTGAGACGCGTTAATGATATAAATTATACAAATGGAGTTGCGTCTTTCTCGTAGGAATGTTCCAACGAAAATTTTTAGACATATTTAATATAATTATATAGTCGAAAATAAGATGTTAATTTTAACTTGTTTTACATATCCCAGAGAGTCTACTCTAAATTTCAAGTCGAAATAACCTATTCGTTGTGTGTTACTTGCTCAAATTGAAAAATGCTAATGAATTGACACTAACACAATTCTTTCCATCACACGATATTAACTATTTTGACTTAAATTATTCGTAATAGTAACGTTTGGTCTTAGAAAATTTTATTATTTCTTATGTAATTAATGTGCGAAATATTCATCAATAACATTTAGTAAAATTAACATCTTCGTTAGTCGACTTGAAGTATAAAATATATTATCCTAACACTTAAACATGTTAAGTATCGATTTAACGCAAAATATTAAGATAATGAACACAATATGTGAAATTAACTATTAAATTAATCAATTTAATTGTGTTATACGTATATATTTATACGTAGAACGTTATTTCTCGAAGATTACCGTAAAATCGCATGAAAAGACGAACGCGTTTCCTTCAATTTCACTGCAATTTCATAGATGGCGGAGGGATCTAATTTACAAATTAACGCGTTCCGCGTGTAACGCAGGCGACTCCTGCTAATTGGACAAATAAAATTTGCAAACGGGAGAGAGCATTAGCGTTAAACGTTTAATACGGAGGTGCGCCATCAGTTAACGCAACTGGTGGCTAAATATTTATGAAAAGTGTTTGTACAACGATAAATTTGTATTGTCCAGCCAGAGATCAAATAATTCTATTATCGTTAGGCCGTTATGCGTGCATATTGCTCTGGTGATTGAAATTTTACGTAAGATTATCGCGAAAGAGACGGGACTCGCGTGCGCAAATACCTGGTTTTGCCCGCGGTATTTAATTCTCTCGAAATTTTGCGAAAGTCGTTAAACGGACGGTCGTAGAACGGACGTTTTGTCGTGCGACGACTTGATGCAAGCGTATTATTTCTATAATCGCGGGTTGTTGCGCTTGCTGCCGCTAACCCGGCGGTAAATCGCCATTCCAGCGCGATAGCAGTTTTATCGGCGCTAAAACAGCCGTAAAGATATTACAGCTCGCCATAATACGGCGAGCAGAGGGCAGACGGGAGGAACAAATATCCCGGGTTAGGGGTCGCAACCGCCCGTACACACGGCCTCGCGAAGCAACGCCCCGCGGTGCAATTTCATCCGTTGCGAAATAAGCGCGGGCACTGAAGAATAATGAAGTTAATTAAATAACCCGCGACGAGTTCGTAAAACGCGAGGAACTAATACGCGAGAGCGTCCCGCTGCGCGCGCCGGAAACAAGAGGAGACGAGCGTCCTACTCGTTCGCGTCACGCTCGTTAAGTCCGTCGCCGATTCTCACCGTTCATGTGTTCCTCTCTTTTATTCTCTCCCCCTCCCTCTCCTTTCTTCTCTCTCTCTCTCTCTTCAGCCTTCTCTTTTCCCGCTCTTTTCTTTTTCTACGCCTCGCAAACGAACGCGCGACAAGAAATTATCAGCGACAGCGTTAATCGTCGCGATCCGCTCGGGTTTATCGGGAAGGTACAGGGGTGTCCCCCGTCCCACTTCCGCCCCCGCTGCCGCTGACGCTCTTTGCCGAACGATCCGGAAAATCCGCACGCGTGTGCTGTTTAATCGAACACCGTGTTAGGCTTAGTATAGGCTTGCGCACGTGGATAAAAAGGGGCAGGAGCGGAGAGGAGCGAAAAAGATGGACAACCAGGCAGATCGAGGGAGAGAAAGAGAGAGAGAGAGAGAAGCATCGCGGGAGGAAATAATTGCCGGAGAAATCGCCGGATAAGCAAAGAGCCGCTATCGATCAGATCCTATTCCCCTCGGTAAGAGGCTGACTGCATTTATTGCGGGCTGCACTCCCGACGCTGAGAGTACCGACGTGCATACGGAGCGATATCAAATGCGAAATGTGCAGCACACCGGGAACAAAGGGAGAGGGGGAAGGCGGGCCGGTGGCCGCCGCAGCAGCTCGCTGCAGCCCGCCGAATGCACTTTGCAGGAGCGCGGAGTGCTCGCTCGCCGCTTCGCGATGCAGCGACTTAATGGCGCTCGTCCAATTACCGTTATTAATTGTCATTGTGATATACACACCGCGGTGGCGCGGTGCAGCGGTCGCTGTTAACGTCCGGCCGCGCCTGCAGCCCACCTTTTAGGCAAGCGACCGCTTCATCGTTATCCCGTGCGTGTTCGTGTTGCGATTGTTGAGAAAATTGCGTTCCGACGCACTCCCGGGATCGATCGCGGAATAACACCTCGCCCAGTAAAAGCGCGTACGTTTACAAGCGGCGGCGGCACGGCGGCGAGATAAGAACGCCGGGTTCGGCGTTGGAATTTATTAAGCGACCGGCTAATTGCAAGCCCCCGAGAGAAAGAGAGAGAGAGAGGAGGAGGAGGAGGAGGAGAAAGCTTTTAAATTTATAATGCCAATTACCGCGTTAATAAAGTCTTAAATTAGCTTTCAACGGGAAAAAAATCCGCGACCAATTAATTTTTAAATCGGAGCGCGTTACGAGACTCCGCCTTTGAAAGCGCTAAACTCGACGAAGCTCTTTAATTATCGATGTTAACGATGTCATTAACTAACGTGCTCACGTAAATATACGCCGAGGAGAGGAAAAAGGAGCGAGAGTGTACACACGAGGCGCGTAAAGAGCAAATCTTTTTCTGTCGCACTATTCTCGAATACAGTTCCCGACGTCCTTGCGCGCCACGCTGAGTGTGCAACGGCGGGCCACCGAAACGCGGGCCAATATTTAATATGCATTGTGCAGTGCGCACGCGGTGTTTTTAACGCCGTACGGCGTTACAGCCATAAATAAAAACGGTGGCTCGCGGGCAATATCATTCTCTTTCGCGAAAATTGGATTACCAAAACGGCTCCGTGTACGTCATGGAATATTGGCGAGAATGCTTCATGTTGACAGTGCACGGGAGGAAATTTCGCGGCGACTGTGAGACATAGTTAATCGCAAAATTTCATCTAACAAACTAGCTGCCTAGTTTAAAATTGCACGCCGACCGACGTTTATATAGTACCTTCCTATTACGGGCTAAAACATTCTTGCGTTTTGTACAACGAAAATATTTCGCTCCACTGAGAGAATCTTAGTCGGCTCTAATCATTGAATTCGTAAATTTTTGGCACTTATGTATACGTCGTGACTGGTTGATAAATTATTATAAGTACATTATTATCTATAATTATTATATATAAATAATAATATGTATATGTTATATACAATAATATTATATATAATTAAAATTAATAAGAAAAAAGGAAAAGTAGTTACTCTTTTCTGGAAATTTGTGTTCCATCAGTTCGGTTTGATACATACTTTCAGAAGTTCGGTATCTTCATTTCGACAGAGTTTCTTCGAAACATTGAGCCTTGATTAAAATTCTTGATTAATTTCCGGTATTAATGTAATAACCGGAACGGCTAAGGTTGCGCGTCGTGTTCTAAAACCGTCAGCAAGTTAGCGCTGAAATTCAATAATACTCGTATATGGCAGGTTCGTAGTTACTGATATTAATAGCGGAATGCTGAAGGAGTTTAACAGGAGACTAACGAAATTCGAACGTCACTATGCGAGCAACAGCGTCGACGAGTTTTTGAATATGCAAATTTATCGTCGCAATCGAGTTATGAATCGCATGTACTATCGCGCAAGAAGAGACGAGATGGTGTATACGAACAATCATCGGGCATTGTTGAATACGTTAATTGACCATTATTTCCGAAATAATGTTTATGTCCCGTGACGGTGCGAATTCGCTTCTCGCGTTGACGTCCAACATTTTAAAGGCACTTAACACAAAACGAGTTTTACCCACCACTCGTTGTTTGCGAGAAGTAAATATTATTAATTATTGTTTTAAAAACACTTGCCACGAGCAAATTCAACCGAATTGAACAATTAAACGGCGAATTAAACAGTGACGTTCTTTCGTATTTATTATTGACCACCAATATAGGAAATGTTTTCGGTAATGTTATTACTTCGAATGGAATTGAACGATAAATTCGCGGAAAAATATCTCGTCCCTACGAACTTATGAAAGATTCATTCTACCACCGATGTAAGATTGCAATCGCGGAAATGTTAACAGGGACTTCATTTCGCCATTTTTATTAAACCTGACGCTTCACATAAATCACATATTAAACGTAAAGTTTTGTGATTACCGGCCTGATCTGGAGTGTTCAGATCGATATCGTAATAAAGGCCCTGGAATCTCATCTTACGTAAGGTTCATAAAATTGATTAAATTCAGAGCTTCCGGCAGAATTGGAAGCGTCGTTCTTGATATATCACGAGCGTAAGAAAATAATGGATTTCTAAGAAAATTAATGCCAGCGTTTTCTTCCGATAATCAAAACTTCTTTTCAAGGAACCAATTCTTATTCTATTTCTCTCGTCGAAAACGCATTAAAATTACAAATTTTACAAATTAATTATAAATTTTATTTAAATTTATGCATATAAGATTTTACGTTTCTTCTGTGAGCATGTTTATAAAATAATTCGAGTGTAAAATAAATATCGAGCAATTATTATCTAGTTATTACGTATAAACGATCGTCGCTAAATATTCTGTAATAATAGATATTTTTACGTTTCATGTGCGTTCTTTTCTTCATGCCACATCTTTTCGTTTTCACTTTCGAAATCGTTCTTCACACGGATGCTAATTAAACGTAAATACGTGTTTAATCGCGAAGTATCGATCACGGCGACACGATGAAGGAAGGCTTAATAGTTCTCTGATTTTGATCGCGGAAAACAAACTATACCTGGGCGGTGTACAATTCATCGCATAACACGCGCAAACTGCGGGACGAAACCCCGCGTGTTGGAAGCTGTACAAACTGCAAGTCGATAGTCGATCCTCCATTGTGGCCGCACGCATACCGTATCGCCATTGAGACAAAGAGGCGTCAGGGTACCACGACCACCATTTTCCACATCTATCCTAGATTACAGGGATCGCTGGATGGGTTCTATGCTCGAACCGGCGTATTGTCACGGTAACTTTTGCGAAACGTCCCTTTTTGAGCGTTTAGCTTTGTCACTATCAACCCGGCCGAATCAGTCCCGTTCCGGCAATTGTGAAGTGCGATAACACTGATCGGAAAAATACCGTCGAATTGAAGCAGGTCGTGCGTGCGATTGAAATTAACAATCGCGTCTTTCAACATCATGTATACGAAGAACCGACGCGTTACGACATACATATATTACATGCGCGCACGTTGCAGTTTCTCACAGTTAAATGAAATTAAACTGACACAGTCCGAATGGTTCTATGTGTTAACTTCAACGGAACTGAGCTCTCCTAATTAAGTTATCCCGATGAAATTGATCACCATTTTCGCGATGAGAAGCTTTACAACTTTATTCCGATAAAATTCAGGAAACTCTCACTGAAGACAGAAATGACTTCGTATATTTTACTGAAGATTTCATGCCGTTGAAATTAAAACACCTTCTCGGAGAGACGGAAGATTCGCAAAGAGTGCGATAATTTGTTATGAAAGGAGATGCAGTCTCAGAGTATCGAGAACGTTCCACGGGAGCGAAATTTTTTGAAATTCATCTTGCGCGCGTGTAACGCTTCAACGGGTAAACTATCTGAGCTTGAAGCTTTCGCGTTAACTCGGTTGTAAGTGCGGACAACGGGAAACGCAATTAATTGCGTATGTGCATGATGTTTTCCAGGGAATTCTAGTATAAACCGCACAAATTGATGAGTGCGGTAGAGCTGGCGCTCGTACACACTTTATTTTACGTTGGGGTTGCACTCGGTTTTATGGAGAGGCGCATCGCCCGCATGAGCGTTATCGCGTCCAATAAAAGTTAGGGTCTTGTATGCTTCCTCGCTTGCTAGGGACTTGCCTCTGCTCCGGAATTATCCCGTGGACTATTGGCGAAGTATGCGCGCGTACAACTGCAGCCGAGAGACTGCAAGATTGGGATCTTCATTTAAAAGGACGACAGTATTTTCGAGACACGTACTCTCTGTACGCACTTGTGCCGCGGAACGCATCGAGTTGTAAAATTACAATGGTCGGTACGGTTAAACGAAAGAAAGAATAGAACATTCGAGCAGGAAATTAAAATTTTTATTCGAAGAATACGCGTATGGGGAGGATTTCGGAGAAACACGTGATAAAAATGGAACGTGTGTAAAAAATTACGATCCCCACCAATCGGATTCCTTTTTTAACAAAAACATATCCAACATGTAATTTACCAGTTATCAATTACGAGGAAAATAAAAAAATTCTACACATTTTACGATAACCTATTTGATTATACAAATATGTGTGACGTAACACGTTATATTTTTCGCTGTCAGATATGCATTCGCTCGTGTTCTATATTTATATGTTTTTATCAAAAGGTAATCAAGTTGCTCGCGAAATGTTTTTTTTCATATTCCTGTTGTTGAACGTTATTATGGAGAATAAAAAAAGTAATTATAAAAAAGGTAATTATAAAAAAAAAAGTAATTATAAAATTACGATAAAATGAATGAATTAAAATGATTTGAAGCAGATGGAAAAAGGATAAAGGAATTTCGAAGGCGAAAGAAAACGCTAGTCTCCGCTATTCCGCTGATTATCAACCGATGATGCCTATTATAAGTTCTATATAACAGAGTTAATGGCTATCGCACAATGAAGCGAGAACTTCGCGTCAAAGAGACCAACTAAAACAAGCCCGAAGGGATGCTTTCAAGAAGCAAATAATAGACGTCATTCGAGGTAGCGTGGAGCGACGTCGACGGCATTCGATAAGATTGACCGTTCCCACGCCAAAAAGTACGGTCACGTTTGCCGAGGGACTGTTTTCGAGGTGCTTATCGGCCCGTGACGGGTCAGCCATTCCGTGATCGTGCCATCAAATTAACTCGTTTCCCCAATAAGATTAATTATACGTGGAGAATTTTCCGGGGCTTCGTCTCGCTGTCCGTCACGAGTGATTTCTACGCGTGTATATGTATGCATGTGTGTGTGTGTAAATGATCGAAAATGTAATTTCGATAATTACGTAACATGATACGCCAACGGCTACGCCAGAAGAGTGTGCCGCGAAATTGTGATTCACCGCAATCGCAATATTTCATGGGATATAATAAAGTTATAGGCAACGTAAAACACACGGGCGATTTTGAAACAAATCCGCGTCTGCCTGTAATTACTTTTTAATCGAAACGAGCAATGTGCGTAGAAGCACTTTATCGATGGCTCTTGTATAGCCATTCGTTTATCATAGGTACTATATGTTAACAAAAAGAGACACCATCGAGTGCTAACAAACAACGAGAGATCCGATGCTCGAAATAATGTCGTTTATATTTAACTTGTCGCGTATGAAAGCGGGTTAAATTCCGTGCTAGAAATGCGCTCGAAAACGAGCGCAACGTTCCACGATAGATTCTCGTCGCGGTATTTTACGGCCAGCGTGCGATAAAAATTGCAAATTTGACGTAATAGATAGTCGCGCTTTAATAACTCACGAGCGAGCCCGTTCATAAGAATGAAGGAGATCTTGTCTAGTAAATGGAAAAAATTCTCGACAATTGTCGGAGTGAGTTACATCGCGAGTTCCATTCGCGGAGGATGTAGAATTCTGCGCAAATATTGACGTTCCTTTAGAAATAAGGAAAATACTCGCTCGAAATTGTCCGGCTTAAAACGCGATATCGCGATTTCAAGAACCCGACGTATCGAAGTTAAAACTTTTCACCGGTGTAATATCAATTCTTTTCAACGCAAGCCGATCAATACGAGTTAACTTTCATGTAATCCGACATCAATATTAGCTCACGTCGAAATACCTCGTCCTGAAAGCAATTTTGCTTTAAAATTATTCAGAGTGAGCGTTAAAGGGAACATTCCCATTGAGCGCGGTGTTAAAAGTGCGCTCTAATTGCTTTCCTTGTATTTACATTTGGAGGATCATGGATTTACACGTAGACTCGGGGAAAGTACTGTTGTTAGATGTACAACTTAATGAAGTACCAAATGCGTATTTTAACAAAATAAAAAGATCAGAAAAGGTGCGTTTCTTAAATTTGAGCGAGAGTTATTAACGAAAAGTTTCACATCATGTTTTAACGTAAAACGCTTGTATAATGCATGAAAAAGGAACTGGGAAGAAATCTTTCCTACGATGTAATAGTTTTAATTCCACAGACTAATTTCTCCGCTAGATGTAATTAAGCACGTGGAACATTTCAGATATCGGATGTTTAATCGACATTCCGTGAATTCTGCAAATTCGATTTGCAAAGTCGCGCATTGCCCGCGGTGTCGGACCGCGGTATTCTTCTCCCTCGCCATGTTGCCTCAAAAGCGCCGTAAAAGTGCCGAGATGAAAGTTTCGCGTATCTCTGCGAATTGTTCCAGCAGCGTTATTTCGACACGGTCCGTCATTGGCGATTTATTGGCACGTGAAATCATCCTGCGAAACTCCGCGGGCAAAATCCCACGTCCGCCCGCGCGGGACACGCGCACGTGAACGCGCGGAATAGCGGGGAAGCGCGTTAAGCGATATCACGGTATTCGCGGCGAACGAAAGTGCAACAATCAGAATTCAGAGACGGTCGCCATGGAGCGGTTTTCCGTTCCTCTCTCTCTTTCTCCGTCCATCGCTGATGGTGCATTGAACGAAGTTAAACTCGCGCCCATCGATCTCGAACTTCCACGTCGAATGGACCCGGCTCTTAAAATTTTATTCCGTCGCGAGCTGCGGCATGGTAACAGGGCGGATATCTTCGGCAAAGAAAGTCGACTACAATGACACATGACGACGAAAAAAGGCACGTATTATCTTCGAAAGGGATATTGCAGGAGTATGTAGTACATTAAGGCTCTCGGAATGCTGACGGGAGCCATATCGGATTACGTCAAGAGCGAGAAGTGACAGAAATTCTTTCCTTGCACGATACGGCGCAAATTAATTTTTTTCCTCTTCTTTTTCATTATATCCGCGCTTGATATATAAAGGGAGCTTGTGAAATGTCACGGCGACTCTTTCTTTTCGCTTACGAGTCAACGCGTGCCTGCAAATTTAAATTACGTGCCGGAAGATTGGATATACGTTCGTCGTATATACATGTTCGGTCGTGAAAGTAAGACACGTAAATTCCGCAGAATAGACGGTTCCACTTTTCTGCGATTTTGCGAGAGATACGAATCAAATAATTGGTGGAGCGATTTTCCGCCAATGAGATAAAAATCTCCTTCGGAATAAATTGGCCCGCTTGCCAAACGTTTCCCTAAATCCCTCCGTTGTCGTTTCGCTTCCAATCGTTCCGAAAATCCGCTCGAAATAAAACGACTTATCTCGAAAACTGTCTAAATAATCCGAACCGCCGGCAGCTCTCGCTATCGTACGATCACCTTAACACGGCGTAATCTTCCCGGCAATAACCAACGTGTTCCGCTGTAACACGACCACCGGCGAGCGATAACAGTACCGTATCGTGTCAGGAAAGTCGAAAGGGACACAAGTGGCGTCGGCAATCAGAATTCAGGGGTCGTTCCCTTTGGCGACCAGCCCAACCCAGAGTCCGGCCTGGTCCAGAACGAACCGGCCCTTAAAGTGTCCCTTCCGCTCTCCAGCTCTCTGTCGCCACATTGCGCGCAGATAAACACGAGATCGCGTGCCCTCGCTTTGAAACTTTCCCGGGTAAGTTTGCCAGAGCCCGAGGTCGGCGAACCAGAGGCGAACCGGCCGCTCTCTGTGTGCTGGCGGTGGCCCTCGTGTCCAGAGATTGTGTCGGACAGAATCGATATCCTGGCGGAAGCTCTGCGAGATTGTCGAGAATGTCCCTAAATGCATAGCTAACTACGGAAAGCAGGGTACGGAAGTATTATGTTTTTTAATCTGATTTCCGATTACGGGTTTAAATCAATTTTCTTCTCCAAACAAAGCTTTCTCCTCGACGTTTTTGTGTCTTTAAATTGTTCAATGATATGGAGTGCAGAAACTTGAGGTGGATATTCTTTATAAATAAATAATTAGAAATGCATTTGCCTCTGAAACTCTTCTTATCTTGTCAAGATAGATCTTAGAAATTTCTCCGTCGAAGAAAGCTGTTTATCTTCTTCGATTACTTTGTATAATTTTAAATTATTTGCGTGATGTAAGTTCGATCATTCTTTCGACTATTTGAGTGAACGTGTGCTTCCGGAACTCTATCTATTTAACCTGCAAAGGAAGTAAGCGGCCAGCTGAACTCCATTCGAAGAGAACTTTCCGGGTATACCGGGTGAATCAAAATTTCTCCTTTACAAACTTTGAAGGTATGTTTGGGTAACCATTAGAATAACAAAAGTTCCTATCAACACAGGATAGGAGATATCGTTGTTCCCAATGAAGAGTTTATCGTGAGAATGTAAACGTCTCGTATAGTAAGGATTTCTCGACATCGCGTATATTTTGAAATCGTGAAGGAAGCGATCGAATGGAAACAGTCCATTACAGAACGATCAACACGAGATCTCGATAATGTTGTCATAATATTCAGGATCCATTATAAGTGATTCAGGGAGGAAACATTGGCAAACATCGTGTGTTTACAAAAGCTCTTGTTGTTCTCAGTATGTCAAGCAATTTCTCAAACTTTGTAACGAGAGTTTTGATTCAATTTAGATAGATAATAGCATGTTGTCGCCTTAACAAAGCTACATCATTTAACGTATATAAAAAATATGAAAAAAAAAAGAATACGTAGGACTTTAATTATGAATTATAAATGCTACGAAAACAAGGCTCGCGACGTATTAGTAGAAAATGTTTTAAAGGACCATTTTTTGGGGTTTGTTTAAAAAGAAAAGCGGCATAAAATGACTCTCTGTAACAACTAGCATACAATTGAGCGAACTAATTTCTGCATCACTCATTTTTCTCCTCCGCGTTTATCTAAATTAAGTCGGGTGTGCGGTAAATTCGTTACGGTGGCAACTGGTTTCCAGTTCGATCCTAACCAAATTTTAGCCGAGACTCAATTCGTTCCTCGCGCAACTCTAACTGACACCGAATCTACATCTCGGATACCTAAACCTAATATCGATTAAGTTCCGACTGAACCGTAATTCGCTCGAAATTCCATCGCAAGTAAGCCTAAACTAACGTCTAACTCATCTATCGAGACGGTTTTACTTTGCAACGCAAATCAAGCTTTTCTCCAAATTTTACATGGCTTTAGGCGTCTTTAACAGCGAAACTCTGATTGGAATCGAATCGTGTTTGCCAACATAGAGTAAAACTAACACTAATCCCACCGTAATACAGAGTAATTTCGCCACGAGGTAATTTTCAACGAGTTTGAATCCAAATTTTCACAACAATGAAGATATTCTCATGCTTTTAATTTCTAAGTACGTGCTTTATACAAAAGTTTCTGCCAGTTAAAAGTTAATATTCTTCTCGTTGACACGGCGCGATATTTCATGACATAGTTAGTTTTCACGTGCGTATAATTAGAATGGAAGGTACGAGCAGGATATTAGCAGTTATCGGCATTTGCACGAAAGTCGGAGGCGCAATTATTAAAATATATTTATACGCGAGCAATACGCTTGCACATATAAAGGCATGTAAAACTTTTACTCCGATTGCTCGCTTTTTAATGAGAATTTAAATCACTCGACGAAATTCCCTGATAAAGACGAATATAACAATTTCGTGGAATTTCCTGCATCGCGAGCTATATCATACCGCGAGCGAGCAGATAGATATGACGAAGGTAATAGTTCTTTTATATCGTTTTACACCGTCATGCAAACACAACTAGATAGTGATAGTTTCGCTACAGACGCATGTTAATGAGACTACTTTGCAATGTCTCTTTCTCCCCCCCTCCTCTCTCTCTCTCTCTCTCTCTCTCTCTCTCTCTACTCTTTCCCCGTAAAACTCCATCTGAAATTGTTTTAAAATAAAGCAGAGCGCATGAAACGATCACGTTGAAACGAGCAAGATGGACGCGCAACAAACTTTGATTGACAATTAAATCTAAACAACTAATAATATTCTCTTAAAATATTGTTGCGTGTCGGTCATAAATTTTTCTATGATTAATTACATTCACTTATATATGTTAAATTATAATTAAACATAAAGATTTCCGTGCCGTCGGCTGGTTGAAGAATGCTGTTCAAATTGGCGTAGAATTCGCGATAAGAAGTAATTAATCGGTTTTATATAATTAAGCCGATCAATGAAGTTCCGCGTTATCTGCATTTTAAATTGTCACCGGAATGTAATTATTTGGGCAGTAAATTATTGCACCTTTCTCGTAACATCTCTACTCGAGTTTTCCACGTAACTTCGAGATATTTGTTAACCGCCCGTTGTGGCGACAGTTTGAAACTTATCCCGCGCGCTCGGTTCGCAATTAACACAGTCCGCAATTACTTCATTGGTAAGTAAATACGGCGTGCCTACCATAATTTCAAGAAGTGACATTATCGTCGTTTCACTTGAAAAGACTCTAGTAGAAGGTCATTTTTCTCTTAAAATTCGAAAGGTTTATTAAAATAATCGAAAACAGCCTCGGACGAACGTACATTTTGCAGATGAAAACAGATTTATCTTACAATTCAAAATTTCAAAAATACTTGGACATCAATAGTGAGTGTACAAAATAATTCACGAACCAATTCGTATCGTAAAACATCGTTCGTGCGCGATATGTTTCCCTCAGTCTCGAGAATAAGACATAAAAAAATGTCTTTTAGAGAGACGTACATACGCAACTACAAATCCCCTACATTTTATGCTTTACATCATCGTGCTTCTCTGTATTTTATAGCGCGTATTTATGGCATGACATACGAGATTGCACCGTATGACATACAGAAGCGCACGCGTGTCATGACGCATCATGCATCCGCGTCGAGCGTGAGCGAGCGCGGAGCGAAGTGAGCACGGGAGATTGGATTTTGTTTTACGTCCACGTACGGCGATTTTTCGCCGAGTTAGTGCGTTCGGTAGTTCCTCTAACGTGCGCGCCTTCCATTCATAAACTATGAATGAACATCATAAGATAATGCTGCTCGTACCAGCGCGCTATAGTACACTTATTACACGTCGATTCACCGTGGTGTGTGCCAAGAGAGAAAACGTATGAATGGGAACGTCGCGTGACGATTTCAGAGCCCATCGATCGGGATCACGCAATTCCCTGTGAATAGCGATATTTTCGCGCGAGAATACGAGAACAACGTGAGACGAGACGCGTTGGAAAGCTCAGATTCTCACGTTCTCACAAAGCATAGCGTTATTTGCTCTGAACGTCGTGTCTTGCGAGTCACACCGTTCGAAATAATCAGAAAACGAATAGCGATATCGTCTCGCGGATATTAAACGCTGATTCGATATCGTGATTAAGCTATCTCCTTTTTCGCGTTCTTTCAAGCGCTGATTCGATATCGTGATTAAGCTATCTCCTTTTGGGTAAAATGTAAGTCGAACTGCTGAAGCGTCGTTAATACAGTGGTACACAGCACGAAACTACCACCGTTCCCCCAAAATGTGCTCTTATTGCGATGAGAATAGTTTATACCTTAATTAAATACATCATACCTACGAGACGTCGTATTCAGCATGAGCGTTCCCCGCCGATGAAGTTTCCGGATAATTAAACGGAGCTGCAATTATCGCGGGCATCTGGGCTCGAAGTCGTGCCCACCAATCCGTTCCCGTGTTCGGCGATGAACGATTTATCGTGCACTCTAACGATCTCGCGATGTTAGCTAATTATTCTTAATGTACGGAATGAGATTTCGTTCTGGCATTCCTGAAAAGCATGCGCTCGCGAACAATTCGTGCAGAGGCGGAAGAAAAAAAAGAGAGAGGAGAGGGATTGGCGCGCGTGGGTGGAACACCCGAGAGCTTCGTTTCAATATCTACCAATACAGGCGTAGTGGCCTGTCCTCGGAGTTGTGTTCATATTTATCTCGGTTTTTATTTTCCATTCAATCTAGCCGCCCATTGCTGGCGTCCCGTCGCGCACCGAGCAAGAAAGTAAATAAATAAGTTAAGCGCCGCGCACTGAATGCTCGCCCGTGCAAATATACGCGGCAGTCGATTGTCTTTCCAGGAGATCGACCGCACGACGGCGCACCGCATGGACCGTCGTGGAAATTATGAGCTGTGGAACGTATCATTTGTTTCGTCTCTCAACATTTCCACCGTCCGTGACAATCCGCCGTATTCTGCCCATTGTGTCCGCGCGGGCGATGCCACCGGAGGTAATCGCAAATGCGTTCTTTCAAGCGAAGGTTTGACGCGTGAGAGAAAGGGACTGTGTGCCACGACGACAAAAATCACGGGAAAAATGTACAATACTTTTATTCGCGTATTCAGAGCTTCGATATATTGAAGCTGTTAATAGAACTAATTTTGGAGAGTGCAACAAAATACTGTGCAGTTGGAGAGTATCAGTTTGATTCAAATAAGATTAAGACGTTCTAAGTTGTCATAAAGATGCCTTTTAGGCACAATAAGATGTCTTCAGGACGTTTTTGAGACATCTTTTAGACATGTTATAAGTATCTTTGGTTCAATTCTGAGATTTGTACATATATTGTGAACGAATTGTCAAATGGCAAGTTTCGATATAACTTATAAAATATTTCTTCGTTTTCAGCGTTCAGTATTTCTAAAGAAATAAACAAACAGCGTTAGTCGGCAATCAAATATTTGGTAGCCATTTCTCGATTTATTTGCAACGAATTTCCCAGCTCATTACGTTATTTCGACACAATGTCAATATTTCGCGCGAATCTATTTCATCTCTACGATGTGACAAACGTTAAACTACCATAATTAATCATTTTTTGTACGATATAATGACAACGAGGGCATAACATTTCTCAAGTTTGCAGCATCTAGAATAAACTGAAAGAAGAGAGTGGAATTTCTATTATTTTCTTAAAAGCTTCTTACAAAGCTTTAACGTCGCCCGGTATCTTCGACGTCGGAACCGTCCGACAACATGGAATAAAAATGTGAAGAACCAAAAGACAGAGAGAGAAACAGAAATAAAACGCATATCTCTCTCTTTCCTGTCTTCTTCCTGTATCCTTCAAAAAGTGTTCGGCAACGCACGCAACTTAAGAATTCCGAAAATTGAATTTTCTGCATATTGAATCATATTTCCGCGCTCTATACCACGGGCACGTTCACAGAGACCTCCAATTCCTTACATGAAAAAGTCCTTCTTTGCGGAAATGACGAAGTCTTGAGTTACGGACGGCGCTATGTTTATGTGCACGCATTTACGTCCGCGAGATAAATATGTTACGAGCGAAAATGTCGTAGAATTTGTCACGAATTTTCCGCTGCATCTCACTCAAGTCGTAATAAAGACGTAGAATCACGCGGGTTTAAGATACGATGGATTACTTTTTATCTTCAAAGCATGTAGAAGAAATTAACTTATAAAACGATAAATAAATTAATCGACTAGGCGATTAATTCTCACGCTATCTTTTCGCAAGTTCATTTTGTCGTTTTTACACGCATAAGAAAATTTCGCTCGTAACAAGAAGTTCGACGCCGATTGATTGCGAACTATCGCGCCATGTTCCTTTCCGCGACCTCGCACGAAATGAGATTTGCCGAGGGGGTGGAGAGGGATGGGAGACTTAATGGACCGACGAACGACAATTGGATCTTGCTACCAGCCTCGCGGTAGACACTCTCGCTCTATCTCGAAACGTCACTGATTTCAACTTGGAGTTTTGCGCGCGTCTCGCATAATGCCCGTCTACGTCCGCGAGATCGAGAGATCGCAAGACGGACGACACGCCGGCGAACTCACGAAAGCACTCTGCCAGAAAATTATGCCTCACGTCGCGTTATCTCGCGTGTCAATATCCTGTCAAGGTAACAATTTGCATATTGACGTTTCGTTCATCGTAAGTAAGATTCTGGTAACCGCGATGCGCCGCGAGTATCTCGCGTATGCGCCAGGCATTTTCAATTCAGATGCTCTTCCGACTGACAGTCGGTATACGAATTATTTTGCGGAGCAAGGTGAATTCCTCTCGCGCGAATATGCGAATACGCGGAAAATATTCATTGCCGATTTTCGCTTCGATAGGGATTACCGCTTCTCGCTCGGATACGAGAGAACATTGCAATTTGCCGATGGATGTTCTCTACGTCCTTCATATTAAGCCGCCGTTGAAAAGTGAAGTTAATGAATCAAAGCGAAAGTAAAAAATTGTCCATCGGTGTAACAGGAATTTGTTGTGCGTGCTTCAAAATACATCTCCACGCAACAGTTTGTCCAGGTGCAACTGATTTATTAAAATTTGTTCCTACAACGCCATCTCTTGATGAGTAATTATATGAGTATTCGCCTGATTTGACTCCACGTGTGATTTCTGGTTATTTCTAAAACTCAATTTTGACAATAAAAGGAAAGCATTACGACATCACTCAGGACATTTAAAGGTCTTTAACCGCGGTTTTATAGGCGATTCTGAAAACGGAATACAGTAAATTTTTTCTAAAAATGTTTTTAATCACTTCCAGCTTTGTATTTTGAATAAAGACAAAAGTAAAAACAAAAATAATTGATGCCTTATATTTTTTTTGGTCGCCAGAGACTGTGTATACAATTGTTTGGAATATATAATACAATAAAACGCCGTGTTTGACAAGGTGATGAATCTAAACTCGATAAATTTCGAAATCGCAGTATTATTTGCACACAACCATCAACGAGCGGGATTGAGAGGACATTCAATATTTTTATAATTGTTCGCGATTGTTTTTGCAATTTCATCGCCCGAAATATTCCAAGTTTGTTTTCACTTTATGTAAAGCGAATTATATTCTCGACAGGAATGTCGTTCAAAGCTTAATTTTCACAATCTGGAAAACTGCCTCTCGTTAAATTTTGAGCGAACCACAGACCGAGATTGCCAACGAAGTCTCGTTTTCGGCGAGAGGGAGAAAGAAAGTAGCGAGAACGATAGCCGCAAAATAGATAAAGCGTACTCCCGGAAGATATCAAAAGAGCTCAAAGAGACACTGGGGCATTATTGATTACATTCGTGCACCGAGCGCATTCCACGGCATTGCATGCCGAAGAGTAAGAAACTCGCGTTAACCCCGAAAAGAGATGAACGCACGTTCACTCGGCGGCCGGGGCGCGGTGCCACGGCCAAAACTGCAAATGCAATTTAACCTTCCCCGTTTGAAGCGCATCCGAAGAAAAACAGGAAAGCGGCGAGCGTAGCGGACTGAAGTTGCAACGTAACTCCGGCTAGCAGACGGTATGCATACCGGCTGCAGCCGAACCAAGAACATTGCCCGAGAAAAGTGCGGCGGATGCAACGAGCGTGAAACAGTATCAGTTTTTCTGCCTCGCGAGCGTACACGTCGGCTGCTAAAGCCAGCACTTAAAACCGGGGGAAAAATATCAGGCCGCGACCAGGTCACAACAGAAATAATTACCGCGGGAACGGCTGAAGATCAGAGGGCCGTGTCGCTCTCTTTCACTTCCTCTCTCTCGACTCTTTGTGAGCGACGCGTTTATTATCTTTCCGGAAAGCAATCTGGCACTTATGGAAATTTCTGATGTTTGCGAGAGCTAGAAAAACAGACTGCGAAGTTGGCTCCGACAGCGTTTCCTCATTTCGCTACACCTGTCGCGTATAACGCGAAATGTCGTGAAATATTTTTTTTTACGCGCTATCGAGATCGATGTTGTTGTATTTTTCGGGTTGGTGTTTTCTTAACGACGATATTGAATATTGAATATCGCGGCCGGACTTTAAATGAAATATTCGTTGAAACGAAATCTATTTTTACACGGTGAAAAAAAAAAGAAATAAATAATAATACTTTTGCGTGATCGCGTCAAATTCGCTCTCAGAGGACTTTTAATTTTTCACCTCGAATACCTGCGAAAGTTTCCCCTAACGAAATATCGAGCTCGGATCCGCGCGCAAGTTTGTTACAGAAATTCGCTGCTCGATACTTCGCGCATGGAGCATCATTTTTTAATAAAAATTATTCAAGGTTCCCGCGAAAAAAACGAGCTAATGTAACTCACCGTATCCCGGTTACGGGAATTAATTACACGCTATTTTCCCAGCGTAAGCAGATTCGAAATTCTCGATTCGGCTCATTGTACTCGCGTAGCGGAAACCGCGGGCGAAATTCGAACGTACGCTGCTGCAGACTTTGAGCTTTGTGACCTATCTTTGCCGTTAATTATCGTTCGTATTGCTATGCGATTAATTGTCGCCGCCGCCATATCATGGTATCCCGATGGCCGCTGCGACGGAGAGACGGTAAATTTTACAACGATTCGGCTGTATTGTTAACAGCGTACCATATTGTTAACGAGCACTCGCCGGCAATGTAATATGCACGTTCTCGCTCCGAAAGCGCCGCGGGGACGCGTCTCGGCTAGCAGTTTAGCATAATTGTAATTTAACACTCGTCGCGGCAGCGTTATCGTCGCCGAGCGTCGCGCCCACGACCTGGAATACAAAGAAGTAACCCCGATCGTTTGCAGCTGTTATGACGCTGTGTTTGGGCTTCGAATTCGAATTTAACGTTGGCTGTGCGAGATCGCTTTCACGCTGGTGAGGCACAAACGTCGCCTCCGGCGAGAAAACGATGCGATGTGCCGCGTTAAATCTGCGAAATTTTATTTGCTCAACCAGCGTGAGCACGAAGGACTCGTAGCTCGAAATACCACGTACTTAAATCGCTCCTTCGGCGAAAGCAGTTAAGGAAGAGAAAAGGAGTTCCGTGTGAAAGGAAAATCGCAATAAAGATCTCGGAACTCTTGCGAATCTTCGGGACGTGTGCAGCGAAATTCGACGCGGAAACTTGTTCGAGTCCGAGGGGCGTTAATGCTCGAAGGGCCTGCACACGGCGAGTTAATCCTGAAATATTTAAACGTTAAATATGAAAATTACGTTTCTACGCGTGTGCACAAAATGCGTTCCCGTGCCCGTTTATTTGTTTTTCTTTCTTCACATTAATGCTTCCCGTGCAGCTTTTCGCACGGTGAGGTTAAACCAATGTAATCTGTTAGCTTAAAGTCGAACCACTTTCGCACGAGGAGTCGCGCTCGGAGATTACGGTTGTCCATTCCGTTTTCCCTTTAATGTCCGACGGCGTAATGTAGTTTTGCATAATTACGATTTAACGTTGCCCGTTACTTTCTTTCGTTTTTCGCGGCAATATGAGTGCAGTCCTCCGCCATACTTAAATCAACGCTAATGCGACTCTCGCGTTCCCAGCCCCGTTAATCACCGACTACGATTCGCGAATTCGCACGATGTCATGACGAACGATCTCCGGTTTTAACGGTAGCGCAAAAATAAGATGGTGAGCTCGACGTGTTAACTCGACGATTCTCTTCGCATTAAATTTTACGTTTTTTTATCGCGAAATTCGTAACTCCGTCTCTCCGAGCGACGAGAAGAGTCGGTAGAAACTGCTGAAAAATACAGGAGCTCTTCCGCTGCACAATATGACGTTTCTATTACGTCGTCTGTAAAAACATTACTCGGCTACTTTCGAGTTTCCGTGTCGCGCGCGGATCGCTCTTCATATTTTGTACTGTGGAAAATACATCGCGCGCAGTGTATAACACCGTTGGGAAGAAAAGGCTTACGTAGAATGTTTATGATATTCAACGTATCTAAGCGACAATCGCGGCGTCAACGCTTTTTTCTCGAAATGGACAGTCGAAATGGAGATAGAGCCGGAAGGATACAGCACGTCGACGATGTAGCTAGATTTTCTGCGTCGGAGTCGTGTGGAAAAATTTCGTCCTGACATATTGCATCGTGGTGGTCGAGTGGTGGTTTTAAACAGTTAGGTGGAAATAATGAAGAAAAAGAGAATGACAGTGCAAGTGATTGTTCTCCCTCAATATTTTCCGCCACATGTTTCAAGCGCACCAGGAAAAAATGATTACATATGAATTTTATATGATTATGTATGATATTTTTTCCCAGGACTACTTTAATAATTGCTTTGAACTTTTTTGGCTTTACTTTTTCTTCTTCTTATTTGTACTGAAAGCTTTTGTATGCCGCGATATTAAAAAGTTATAAATTATTGGTATCAATATGTATGTTATATTATTTTCTAACATTTACTTTTCAATAAACTCGAATTAAATTCTAATAGCGAGGATAGTAAGATTAAGAAATACGGAAGAAACATAATTTGTTCCACCCGACTGTGTGAAATCGCCTACTGCGGTCGTATGACTTATAAAAGGAATCGATGTTGCGACCGAGGTAGCGCGCCGCATCGAATCAATCATGAATTTATTAGAAACGGAATTGCGTTGCGGAACGGAGAGCTCAACTTACGTGTACGACTTTCCCCGTAGGAAAAGCCAATAAAGTTGCCAACTTTCTCGACGGATGCTCGTAAAAATCTTAAGGGGAGATGTGAAGCAAATCGAATTTCACTTTCAGTAAGAAGTAACCCGAACCTTGAATGGATTTTTTCGACGTTCTCGAGCGATGCAACGTGTATTATCAACTCGTGATAACTGGCGACTGTAATTTCAATAATGACGACTTTTCACATCTACCCGTAACATTTCGATCGTACGAACACCATACAAGCATTTTTTAATAATTATCGAATACGTGACATACTATACAGCAAATTATTTATCCCAGAAACACGACGCGTTTTTAATTTAAAAAATATTGTGAAAATTAACAATTTGTAATTGGAAATGATTCAAATTTCTGTTAAAATTGGTAATATTTCAAAGAAACATCTATATCATTTCTCAAGTAAGCGGCTTATGTACATGTGTACACGTTATAAAATATACGTTATTTTTTAATTTTTGTACCAATAACGAATTGTTTATCTCGAATGCGGGGAATAATATTGAAATTCATACGCTTCAAAAAATGTTACACGCATATTTTTGATGAGCAAATACTTTTGAATATGCTCCACCATAAATCATATAAAATCGTTTGGACGTCGCTATGATTTACTTCTCGTCATGGTTAAATGACATTTTGATGAAAAAAATTAAAATCGCGCAATTGGTCAATTAATTCGTGGATATCACGTTCAAGCTTCGTTTTCTATACAAAAAAAAATATCAAATCTCTCGTTTTCTATACAAAAAAAAATATCAAGTCTCAAATCTCTCATATACGCAAGAATATTATAATATTCTTAGAAAATGTTTAGTCTGGAATTAAGTTCAAGTGATACATGCATCGATATAAATTTGATTAAATCAAGACTAAAAATCTTATGATTTTATTATATTCATGCTTATATGTGAGAATATCTATCTTTGATTTAAGATTAATTTTTTTTTTCCACGTAAGTTGTCCGAATGTCAGTATATTTACGTCATGCGCGCTTCACTTTCGTGTTTGAAATTACATATTGATACAATTTATATACACGGCTTTCCCGGGTACTCTGCTAAAAATATAGCTTCAGGGGGAGAACGGTATTCATGATGGTGGATATTGTAAAGCCAGTCGCTGACAAACTAAGCTTTCAGAAGCCGAAGAGGATGAGGCCGCAGCGGCTCGTTTTTCGATAATTCGGGAACTCGAGTCTCGGAGAGACTCCATAAAATGAAGAATCGCGTCGCCATCTCGGCGTGGCTGTAGAATAACAATTCTCACGGCATACCGACGCGCCAAGTAACGTCCTAATCTCGCGCGCCTTTCTCACAGCGTTGCCCGTGCGTATCTCCTTCAATGTAATTTTCTCGGAGCTAATAGCGGAGGAGAGACACATATCGAGCGCAAACCAATTCCTTTAACGATAGTGCACGAGCGCACTACGTAGTGCGCGCGCGCATTATAATGCAACATTAATGCGATACAGCGCGGCGCACGACGTTGAATGTAACGACGTTAAGGACTAATTACCGGCACGGCGTTCTTGGATTTAGCTTTTAATCAGCGAGTGTGCGTATTGAGTTCAGGGGATACTCGACCGAGAGCCACGTTAATTAATCACGCGTGTGTATGCGTATTTAATTCGAGCCCGTGCGCGAAAACAGAGCACGCTAATGTGCAAACGCGCTTCGCGTGTTGATGACGATGAACCCGAAGAAGATTTATAAAACTTCGTTGCGGAAAACCCGACGCGCCTCTCTCATGTGAAATTTATCCGCAAAGTAGAGACAGTTATTTTTCTGAACAGTTTTATAACGGCAACGCACGAGTTTGATTTAATGGAATCTTCCAATCGATTCTCGCGCCTTTTCAAGTTGTCCGAGATCGTATAACGGCATGCAATCAACTAATGCAAGATGCAAGCTCGGTCCCTGGGAGAATTGAGGTACGACGTTGTAATCACGTTAATGCGCGAAAGTTCACACCATAAAGGTCCGATAATGCAAATCGCGTGCTATGTGAAAAAATTCTAAAGAGAATCACGCCTGTCGAAAGCACCTTCGCAAAATCCCCCGTCGCGGCGACACTCGCATTCCCGGATAATATTAAATTCACCGATAATTCACTTGTCACACTGCGAATCGGTGATCCTCTCGCAAAGCACGGAAACTCGCTTATATTCGAATCGTTAATTTTTAGAGTGATGTAAATGATATTTTGAAACATCGCGACTTTCGATAGCAAAGACGCTCGATAACGTTTTAATATTGAGAATAACAAATTTAAAAACTTACGATTTTACATTTTTTTTGTTTAAGATGAAATAGGTGCTATGAAAAAGTATAATTCAAACAACATTTTCGGAATAAATGAAAGGTGCGTGTAAATGGGAACAAAAATCGGAGAATACAAATGCGATTGACGCGTATGCGACATTTCTGAACACTCTTTTTCGAATGAATTCACCAATTTGTAAAATCCCAAACGTGATTTTTTTTCCGGTTATTGGCTTGTAGCGGCCCAATAATCGTGAGCTTCACTCGAATTTTAAACGGTGATTTTACATGGTCCGCACGTTCTCTGTTGCTCACGTGTGAATATAAATATTGCTCTTACAACCCATTATTTATACGAATTTATAAAACGTAGGTCAATATGTATCCTTGTTATACGCCTTTCGGGCTGAACGATTTTGATTGAAGTGATATATGTCCCATTTTATACACAAGTGAATTTACCTGATCCAGAAATAGTTGTAGCGTTATCTTCGAAAAATCTCTTTTAACAATTAATTCTCTTTTCAAAAAACTCACATTTGGAAAATAAAATATCTTTATATTCGTCATAAATGGACGTTTGACGAATTTATCGCGAATAAGGAAATATTCCGAATCGAAATTTAGATTTGTATAATGTATTTTATACAATAGAAATATTTGATCCATCCAACTGAATAATAATTTATAAATGCGAATTTACCATTAATTATACTCTTAATCAAATATCATAAATAATTTAAACTATAAATATCGGCTTTAGAATCCAATATAAATCTTTTTTAAAGATTCAACATTGGGCAAACAGTAATAAGTAACCATTTATAACATCTAAGTAAGACAATAATTTGTATAACATTATATCTTGAAATTTTTCATTAATCCATCAAGTTCGTTATTTGTCAAATTAATGCAGAACCGAAATTTAACAGATACTCTTAATATCGCAAATACTTCTATTAGTGTTTGTCTTTTCTGCCTCGATTAAAATCTCAAATAAAAATATTTATATCTTAACTCTTATATCATTGTTCCCTACACATGCTGTAGAAAAATTCGACGGAATTACTTATTCAACGTGATCTTCTGATCGCTTTGGGACCGCAGCAATTTCGTATAGTTGGTTGGACCTCGGCTCATATCTCTATATAAATATTGCTCTTGCCATCCATTATGTACCCGAATTTACAGTACACGTGCAGCATCGCAATATACTCTATATGCTGCACGCGGGTAGCTTTTAAATAAAATTTTCCGTACCACCTACCTGAGTTAGGTTGGCCGTTGCTGTTGGGTCGCGCGGAAGGTGCTCCGTCTCTGGCTTCCACCTCCAGGGCGTAAGCTCCTTGCTTCTCGCGATCGAACATTACTTTTGTGAAGATCTCGCCGGTTTCCCTGTTGATCTCGAAGTAATCCTTGCCCTCGTTCCTGTCGCTGTCTACCACGTAATACGTGACCTAGATAAACAAGACAAGGTTTATTGACTCCAACCGTCTGTATTTCGCATCCGCGAGTAACAAATAACGAAGAATATCGTAATCTCGCTGGACATCGCTATTTATACAGAGACGAAATATACTTATTTGCTAGTTACTCGAAGTAATTTGAATACAATGCGCGATCATATGTTTAAAACATTTTTAATCTGATAATTCTGGCATTACGAAGTGCAATTATTATTCGTAACTACTTCCTTTCTAAAGTAAAAATAGATACACAGAGAGAGAGAGAGAAAGAGAGAGAGAGAGAACGCATCTTAAATATATGCATAAATATACAAGCAGCTCAACTCCTAAATATTTACTTTACTCTTATACAATATATCGAATTATTATAAAACTACATTAATATAATATATATGTGAAACAGTATATTAATAATAGCGTTAAAATATTTGAACACGGATATTCACCACTGATTTCGCCACTTATTTCGAGCGCCTATGCGTAAAAGAGCGCCAAATACATGAAAACGCCGGTCGTAACGAGTAACAGCGCCGGTCGCGACGGTGGCGCTGGCAGACGGCGCTCCGGAGAATTACCGTAACTCAACCGTTTTGAATAATTCCGCACTGGAAGACGCAACGGCGACTAACTACGAGCAACACGACTTCACCTTTGGTACCTTCCAATTCCATCGTAATGAAACAGTATATAATAGTACGATAACGTAATTGTAAACCCGTGAGGCAAGGATACAGCACAGTGTGACGAACTGTCTTTCTTTCGTGCTGCTCTACTTGCCTTTGTGACCTTTGATTGAGGTACGTAAGGCATAATGAAAAAATTCGATTAAGTCGGAAGCAACACATGTTCTTGTTACGTTGTTTATGCAACGATAATTAAAGTACATCGCGTAGGATTTTCTCATATACTTGTGTGTTATATGCTGTCACATATATTTTCTATATAAACATACATATTTCACGTGGTCCTATACATATTTTTTACAATTAATGCATATATATTTATTGCGCCATTTGCTTTCGTGATTCATGCAAAATTTTGACGCAAAAAACCTTAAATTCTGTGGATTTTGCTCCAAGGTCAAATTGAGGTTATGTAAACATGGCCAGAAGTACTCGCGTTACTCGACATTACCATAATCTACTGTCATATTTTATTGGCTGCACTATTAATTGATATTTTTTACGACTTTCAGTTATTCGTTTGTAGAAAAATCCTATTTTCGGACCAATTCGCTTCACGATCACCAATCCAGCGGGCACATAGAGACAGGACGGGCTAAAAAGAAGACAATATCGAGTTTGCAGCAACGCGATTACAACGCGAATGCTCGACTACATGTCGGATCGGTCGTCCACATCGCTCGTGTCCCTTTTGTATCTCGACGTTGCGTGTATTTCCCTTCCGCAACACATTCTACAGTTGCGCATCGCTCTCGCACTTGCAAATGGGATGTGCATATTTGACAAATCTTTCGTGCACGCGAAGGACTCCGCGTGTTCTCTCTCTCTCTCTCTCTCTCTCTGTAATCGACAAGATTTACAGTCGCACGTACAGTTCGCGTTACCTAATCGGCAAATTTCCAGTGGAAATTTCGCGATATTTCACGGCCGCTCCGCTTTCACGTTTGCCATGCTGAGTTGAGTTTTTTTTTTTCCAAGTAGCTGTGTGTGCCATTTTTACGAAGCTCCTCGCTTAAGAACGGTCTTATTTTTGTTTAACGAAGAGGAGATGAATTTACCTTGTAGCAGCAAAGTGCATACTAACTTTTTCTACTCCGCAGCTTTCCATTTTTCCGCTTCTCTCAAGGCGAGATAAAGACTTGCGCGCGTTTAATTGTTTCATAAAATATACATTCTTTAACCCTTTGACTGCACTTTCGAAAAATCGCTTACACCGCAAACAGGACCATATTGACCATATTGACCCTGTGCGATTTTCCAAATTCCATATTTGAAAAACTGTGAAAAGGGTTGACAAAATTCTAGAATAAAATATAACTTTTCTATTTTAATGTTTGATCATGCATTCAAAGCAAAATCAAGTTTTGAATTATTGAAAAAAATTAGTGAACGAAAGAGATTTGTAAAGTTATCATTCTTGAAATATGTAATTTTATGTAGCCAATCGACTATTAATTCTTGATTTTATGAAAAGAGCATTTAATCATTCCTCAGTGAAAAATTACACGTCTAAGAAAGAAATGTCGAATGATTAATAGGGGCGACTGATAGCGTTTCGCAAGAACCAGCGGTATAATCTACGGACGGAAAGAAGCGGAGGAGTAACACAAGCGCAGGAGAATGAAAACGCAAATGCTGGCGAACGCATCCGCTCTAAAAAAAAGTCGAAAAGTCCGTTTCATCAAAACTTGGAAATTGCAAGGTAAGCCGCATCGGCCATTACACTTTCAAATCGAGAGAACAAATTGATCTAATTTCAGCTGAAGCTCGAATCACCATCCGCGATAGTACCGGTTCGTTTTTCCCGGAAACGACGAGCTAATATCTTAATATTCAGCGCGTCCGTGCCCGTTATAATCGCAGTCGCATCGGAGTTACAAAACGCGTACCGTAGCGTAGCAACCCGGTTTCAGCGCGAAACGAATGATAATCATGCGATTAAACACCCGATACGAGTACACACCCGCGCAAGCTAGCGCGTATCCGTTAATGCGATCATACGTGATAAATTCAACGCCACTCAAACGCGATCATTGGAATTGCGTTACACCGTTACGGAATTTACAGTATTCCCAACGGCCGGAATACAGTTCCGCCTGCTACGTGAAATCATTAAAGTTTCGACGCGCGCGCGACGGTCTAACTTATAGCTGTACAGTGTACACTCGAATCGCCCCGTATCTCGCCTTTATTCCCCAATTCCCGACTGCCCCCTGCCTTCAACCTCAATCAGGACTTTGACGACTGAGCTCCCTTAAGTCCCGCTCAAGTGTTCCGCTATAGCGCAATACGAGTGTATTCTTTGGTTCTTTTGTGCGGCTCCGATGCAATTCTCCTGCAATTGATCCACTCGAAATCGGATCTCTGCGGTAAAGGATCGGGGAAACCGTTATATACCTCGGAAACGACGCGTATACTCGTTGATCTTTCGTTACAAGCGAACTCATTTTCTTTGGACTTTTTATTAATTGTCGTTTTATTTCATGTGCGGGAGTATGCGATGTAACTGCGTAAAAAGCTTTGCATTCATCTGATAGTAGCTGTATTACGCATAAGAACACGATAACTGTGCTATCTGAACGTATATCAAATAATTATGATAAATATTTCATTATATGATAATGCTACTAATATTAATGATATTGATTATAATGAGGATGCAGTATTTATTAAATGTAATGCACGTTGAGCAATAAGGTAACTCATTGAACCACTGATTCTTGTATGTGAATTGTGTATGCTTGTATGACTGAAAAAAGTATTCGAAAATTTATTTGTGGAATATAAAGTTTATTTCTCATCGAAACGCGACGCTATTATTTTGCCGAGAGTGAGTAATAGGAACCTCATGAAATTTAAATGGTTTTCATTACACTCAAGATTTATTAAGTGTATGCAAAAATAAAATGCACTTTCGATTATTTTTATCAAGTCTCATTAATTCCGAGCGATCTTTCGACCACTGGGACTAATTAGGAGAATTATTTTTTTTCTTTCAGGTTCAGGAACTTGCGATCGCACAACAGAGGCAGTATAGCAGGGTTGCGGTTCTAATGGACGTAAATACGGCACCGGAGGATCCGGTTCGGGCCGAGCAGGGTCGGCCTGAATGTACGTTCATAGACTCGTTATATTTCTTTTCTATTCTATTCTATTTCATTCTATTTGAGAGTCAGCCTTTTGCATTTGAAAAGCAAGATAGAGCTTTTAGAATGATTGAAAGCACGATCGCAAAGAGCTAACTGGTATCTGCACATTTGTTTGTTAAGTCGAATCTTGCGGTCTAATCGGAAAATATTTTTTCTGTTCTAGATTTGGATGTGGCCCTGATATGCAGATTCGATAAGTAAAAATTAGATGGAAAATAGGTAATGGTTTTGTTTTCGAAATGTTTCAAATTTCGCTAATTTTTGAAAACAGTGCGATTTACGTAGTCCGTAAATTTCTATATGTCAAATTTTGCATGTATATGAATAGAAATCATTAAGCACAAAATATGGTAGTATAAATCGTGTTCTTTTTTTGAAAACAAATGATCTCTAAATTAAACACGCAATTACTACATTATAAAATCTGCTATTATTACATTCTATATAGAAACAGTATTCATTGTGACTACTTTATTTAAATAATTACTTTTGCATAATCTCTTATATCAGAACCAAAATTTTTCTGGAGAAACGTTTTGTGTCTTTCGCTGTTTTGCTATTACTCATAAAGCGCATTACTCTTGAAAATATACAATTCATTAATACTGATTTATGCCACCACCATGCTCGATGGTTCTATTTCCTATCATAAATTTTGGGATATCGTCGAATGAAAATTTGACGCTTAAAGTGCATCGCGAAGTATATCGTGTGTCAAAATCGCGTCCTCGCTTGCGAAAGTTGCGTTAGTATATTTTGCAAACGTCTTTATTTTGTTACATTTTTATACGCATATTCACGTGACTATTATATTTTGCAAACTAAAAATACGTATTTCGTTAAGTTCAATGTGATAATTTCACGTGTATAATAACTCAGTTTTTACTCATGAACGTGTTTACTTCGCGATTGCAGTTTTTACTTTTCAATTTTACATATAGAACGTCACGCGCAATGTAGTATGCTAGCAGGCAGGTGGTGATTCTTCATAAAAAAATAAATAAAAAAATAAACCGTGTTTATGTTTGACAAAGATAGAAATTTCGCGGTACCAGCGATTATTTGACCCGTTTACGGGTTAATAGATTTTGCGATCGCCACAATTTTTTTTTATTTTCGGTTTTTGTACGAATATTCGCGTCGCCAGTACGTTCGCCAAAGTGATGTATAAATATTTACAATATCCACAGTGGTCGATTACATACACGGTAGTCGATTACATTTTGCTCGAGTATATCGGTGATAAATTTGGCGAATGCGGTGTGATTTTTTATACCTTTCGATTTTTCGTACTTGTATTCGCATTGCGATTCTTTAGAGAATTACCGACACCGTTATTTAGATTAAATACGTAAAAACATTTCATTGATGAATTTCATGGAACATTTGCAAGTGATCTTTGCAAAAATATCATGGCATTCATCATCGCAGCTACTACTGAACAATCTTTGCGTATATATCGCAAAGTAATCTTTGTTAAAAAAAAAAGAAACGAAACCTTCGTACGCGGGATCATCGACGTGACACAATACAGAAATTAAATCATACGGAGTTCTGGATGTAGAGGAACGCAGATGAATGCTGCTCGGGATGCGGCAGGGCAGTTTTGGCGGATTTAGTTTGGACGTCAGTAAGATCTTTCAGTGCGAAATGGTGAGCATATAATTTCAACACTCGCTAAGTGTATCATTAGTTATTGCGTAGCTGTAAATCGCACTGGTAAAAGAAATGACAAGAAAAATCAAATATTCTGGTGATATAATATCGGAATACATAATAAAAATTTCCATTTGATTATTCAACTCCGCACATGCGGATTATTTTTATACTCTGCTTTTGATATTATCATTTCTTTTATTTCCATACTATTTAATGTAATTATATTTTATAATGAAGCACAAAATAATGATTATTTAATATTATGATTATTTAATATTATGATTATTTAATATTATCTGATTTAATAATATGTGACAAAGACAGAGCACGAGAGAGAAACATATCGCACATTTATCTGTTTCATTTTAATACGTTTAATATCTTAATACATGTTTGCAAGTTTATTTTCAAATTGTTTGGAATTGATAAAAAAACATGAATGCTATATAATTATAAAATCAAACATTTTATATATTATATAGGTTTACTGCTTTCTTTATTGACACAAAATCTAATTCATTTAAATTGGTAGATTTTACATAAGAAGGAAATGACAAAAACGCTACGAACGAAAAAAGTCGACAACGGACACGCGACGAATAATTGTTTTAAAGTACTTAATGACAATTATATTTTGCTTTTCGTAGTGCTTTTACGTAGCGTACGTAGCGACAAAAGCGCGTAACCCACGTGTAAATCAAAATCAAGTCAGAGAATTATCTTCGAATTTAGGTTTCAAATAAGAAATGAAATGTGTGAAATGTAGCGTCTGGGGAGCACTATCTATGTAGAACATACCTTCACATTACTACCCCATAATTAACCGGTCGATATCGGCAATTATTTTACTGCTATCGTCATGTATCCCCCGAGTCACGTAAATTCATTTTATTACAATGACACGCGACATCGATTTACCTGATTATTGGGGAATGTTCCGTCCTTGTCGATGGCATTCACCTGGGTGACTTTGCTACCCACTGGTTCACCCTCGAGTACGGTCTCCTGTTCTCGTTCAGTGAACAGTGGTATCTCGTCGTTAACATCCTCCAGCATAATATACACGGTTGCTTCGGAGGCCAGCTGTTGAGCTCCATTATTCTAAAGAAATAAAATTGATCGCATGGTTACGAAAGCTTGAACATTACGTGATGTCGATTTCTTGATGTCGCGTGTCTTCGTCCTCGTTATACAGAACGCAGGTAATGCTGCATTTAACGTTACGTGTTTTCATACTTTTTAAATCTCACACATGTTGATTTTATATTTAGCGCTAAAGGCGCGTACAAACAAAAGTTCGAATTTTATGGCCGACGTGAAAAAAATATCGTCATGATAATTTCATAAAGTTTTACTATTATTAAGATGTAAACATTTTATTATTAAAAACAAAGATTACACGGCGACACCAGAACGAGATATCAGTATTTTCTTTCATAAAAAGATAATTTAATTGCGCCAAAATCATCCGCGTAAACGTACCTCCACTCGTATAGTGAGATTATATTCCTTTATGCTTTCGTAGTCCAATGGATGGTTAACCTTAATGTCGGCCCAAGTCACCGACTGTTCGGCACGTTGCTGAAGGTAAAACGTATGAAACTTGTTGGTCTGCGCCGTAGAACCGGGCATTAAGTGGTAAAAGACCGTCGGATTATTTTCGATTCCAGAGCTGTCGACACACACAAAGACACGTATTACAAAGGCGCGTACCGGCTGCCCCGGAGCGCCGAGAACGATTTAACGAAACGGAAACGGAAAACGGAAAAACAGAAACGAGAACGGAAATCTTCTAAGGTGGAAGAGAGGAGGAAAGAGAGAGAAAGAAAGAAAGAGAGAGAGAGAGAGAGAGAAAGAGAAAGTCGCGTATACATATTCGATACTTTGAAGATGGAACAAACGATATTCTTACGTGGCTGCAGAATAGAAGGACAGTTGTTACATACTCGGCTATGTAACGGCTCGACCTGCTCTTCTCGAGTCACAAAACGATATTGTTCCAGCCTCAAGATACGGATATACAGGATACCCGCGACTAGGCGCGCTTCCTTTTTCGATAAATACCGTGGCCCGCACACGTATTTATCGTTAGATTATTTATCGTTAGATGAGAAGATGAGATTTTTTATATAATTTAATTATTTATAATAGAAAAATATTGCTTAACAGTCTCGTGAACAAAAAAAACGATTCGAATTAGCCAATAACAGCGTAATTTTATCTCGGTAGAAATATATATGCATCTCATATCTCATGTCGTTCGTTCGGTCCTTAAATTTTAAATTCTGATTTAACTTCAATTCCCTGTAATTGATTATCAAGAAATTCTACTTCGAGAGGAAACGTCGTAAAAGTCGAATATTTGATGCATTTATAAATCCACAGACAAAGAAGGAATGGCGGCCGTTCTGAGGCATCCCGTATATATGCATACCGAAAACGGACTATCGTTACTGTCAATATAACGAGAAGAAAAATGTCTTGAAATAAAAGATCGTCATGCGATGCGTCGCGTACGCGTTCACACACACGCGCGCGCGCGTATGCGTACGCGATCAGAGAAGTGACAGACAATTAAACGATTTAAACGGGTCCGATCGTCGTCACGGAAAAAAGAGAGATTCCTTCACTGGGGCGTGTTAACGTATGTAAAACGAGGAGGTAATAAATGATTCAACAACACAATCTCACTGATCCCTATACACTGGATGCGGCATAGAGAGCGGCAGTCGCCGTCACGACCGCGTCTTTTCGACGCGATCATCCCTGACCGCCATTGCAGAAATTGAAACCGGCACAATTTCGGCGATTGCGGATTCCCGGCTGGTGTTTGTTACGTGAAAGTGAGTCAACCCGCGAAACTAAATGATACACATAGCTGGGTAGGCAATATAAAAGTCCGCATGTCAAACTTAGCTCACTCAAAACTATCTGAGTTAACTCGCTTCCTCGTAACATACCGGGATTTCATGATATCGATTTTCACTTCTTATTGCGATACATAAAATACGTCGGATCAGCATGAGAGTACGTTTCAATCCGCGTCGGAGATTGCAAGCCGCCGAAATTATGCTGATTACGCGTATAGCGATCAGTGATGGTGGTGGTTTTATACCTAATGCGCCGCACGTCTTTGCTTCCCGTCGTCGCCCGTTCCTTTATTTTCCCCTTCCGTTTCTTTACTCGGTGCGCTCACACACACACTCACACACACATGTATATATATATATATTTGCGCGTGTACAGAGTCGTACATATCCGCACGCGTTAACAGAACGAGCTCTTTTCGAAGAGCGACCGCAACCCTAGGCAAAATTCACGCAGTCAAAAGGCACATATTTGCTGCTCTAGCTACATTCCCTTTCGCTCGCGTGGATCAAATATCCCCGGTGGTTACCGCTGTTAATTCGCGGTTGCAGAAGTGTTACGCCTTGGCTGTGTGTTTGTGCGGTGTGTATTAGGCGCGCTGGGCTTTGTTCGAGCGCGGAGTCGAGCTCGCGAGTGAATGATTAGTCGATCAGACTGTTATTCGCCGGTGTGTTGTTGTTCGCTAACGAACGTTAGGAATTTTATTAAGCCTGGAAGAGAGTGCGCCGAGCGGACTGATATAGTTCGACAGCCGTATTCACGGACAACGGGGCTAATTTACACGCGAACAGACGGCGACTGCGAAATGCTTTAGTCGCAATTAACGTTGGTCCGCGCGGAGTTTATCAAGGGGCGGGCTATATGTACCTGAATAGCTGGAAAAGCATCAATGTTTAAATTTTTTTACTGACCGTATTACTGACTTTATGAAAATGTCCTTTTGAGCATGTTGCATAACTTTTTATAGTTTTGTAATAAACTTCATATAATTAATAAGTAAATAGAGATATGAGAAATCATATTCCTTAAAGGAACATCTCTCAAAGTCAATAATGTAGCCAACAGAAAAACTCTAACATAAAGTGTTTTTCGAGCCGCTCAAGTATATATAGTCCTGTAACACCGTATCACCGTACATGGTGATAATAAACGGATGTGTTCTCGAAGCGCAATTCTCCTCGTTACATCCTCGAGACTATATTAATCTGTTTTAGCTTGCAAAAAGCGTAAGTATGTTAAATTGTTGAAAGTTCAAGTAGATGGCCGATTTGCAAGTTAAAGTTATGTGCCCGATAAGATTAACATTTTAGTACGGCTATTTCGGAACATTACACCGCCGTGGCATGAGACACTTACATTACACTGCTAATGCTTACGGGAAACGGGCTGTTGGTGGAGAGCTTAAAATCGGTAATGTAGTTAGTTCACTCGTAAAATTCTCGTAAAGTTCTTCCATAGCGATTTAAATGCCACGGCAGATCTGCTGCGAACAAGTTTGAAATGCTAAAACCTATATCAGCGTGTCGGGAAAAAAGGAAGATAGAAGTCTGCGCGGAAGTATTATCTGACGAAATGAAAGAATTTAGCGATATCATTTGACGCAGCGTTATTGTTACGTAGTTTGCGAAATATTTTCATTAGATGCATCATAATTGGTTTGTGATAAATACACGTTGAATGTGAAATATAAAACGCGCGTGTTGTAAATGCTAGCGTCATAGACATGTTGGACAAAATTGGAAGGCAACGTCAATTATAACGGAATTGAGTTAAAATTGGCGTATGTTCCCCGCGGTACTTCGCGAACGGTGAATTTTAATTAAAAGAAAATTGGATAGCGCATACACGTATAATTATTGAAAGGTACACGAAGCAAAATAAATTTCTTGCAATTTTCCGTCAAAGCGTTATTGCTTCTTTCAATGCTGTCGTTCAATGCCCCTCTCGATGCAGCTTTTTTAAACAGTTTGTTAAATTCTTTTGATGGATTACATTATAGAAAACGAGCTGCTAATTAATAAATGTGACCTACAAACAACGCGCAAATGTTTTAGTAATTGCGTGCACTTTGAAATTTGATGATTTTATTGAAAATATTTCCATCGGTACCTATCCAATATCGGGCATTAATTTATACTTATAATTGAATAACCGGCTAAAAGATGCAAAGTAAACTTCTGCCATCAAAATCTTGCTGAGGCGATTATCGCGTTTCGGCGTAGCAAAAGTTATGCGGAATTCATTAACTACAATTAGCCTTCATTTACTAATTTGCGATTCCACGGAGCGTCTTCGAAATTAATTATTTCAACAGCGCATTATAGCTTGGGCTTTAATTCGATTTAAATAAATTAGTAGATAATAACTTGAGCGATTATCTTCCCGAAATGCATAAATCCGCAGTAGGAATATGAGTATTCGGATTACATAAAATTGATTGGGATCCATTTCGGATTCAATCCAAATTGCAAATTTCTAATCTTTGCAATATCAGAAGTACCCTTGAATTTTTTAACATTTTTAATTCTTAAATAATACCCTTGTAATTCGTTTGTCAATATCAATTACATTTCTTCACATGTGTATGTCAACGATTAAGTTGGAGGTACAGAATCATTTGTTTATAGTCCCACTTTTATCTCGTAAATATCGATGAACCAGTTTGTAGCGGAAATTTTTGAATTAATCTACGGTAGTGTTATGTAAATGACCAAATTTACAGTGGTTTCAATTCCTTTCAGTTCGTTGTAATTTAATTAATTAATTTTTACGGGGGGATCCGTAGTTCTTCAAGGGCTTCCTCCTAATTAATTCCCGTAAACATATATATATAACAGTCTGATTCAATATAATCGTCCGTAGATACGGGCTCGGCTCATCGATCGAACGAACCGCACGGCTCTATTACATGCGTGTTCGATCGTCTGCTGTCCGATCGTGTTTCATGTCTATGCACGTGCGCTCGCGCGCGTATAGACGTGTGATAGTTGCGCGTGTCATGTGTACGTGTGTGAGGTATGTGGTATGCGTGTGGTACGTGCTTTCCCTTGTCGCGTCACGTATGAACGATATATATCGTGTGTATACACGGCTGTAGTACGTACACAACCGTCCTGTCATCCGTTAGATGTTCGCGAAACGTCCATCGATCTGGAAGGATCCCGCTGTCTCCCGAGAGGGATTCCTCCCCGGTTCAAAGGGTACGCAGCCGAAATTGACAGCGCCGTTTGTCATTTCGAACACGGGCACGACGTTGACGTCCTACACAGGACATCGACTGAACCGTCGACCGTAATTTTCGTGGTCGATTCTTTGAGCGTTTTTATTTTTTTTTCTGACCGGAATACAAGATTATCGCAGTTCTTGAGAATGACAAGTTCTTGACAAAGACGAATTTCAGAGATATGAGAAATGAGTGAACCGGCTGAAAGATGCTGTCAAATTATATAAAAATGTTAATAATAATATCGTAGGCTATTTAGGTTGAAACGGATTTCTCTTCTTCAGATTTTTAATTTAAGATTTAATTAGTTAAGTATTCAATATAAAAAATATTAATAGGTATCAAGAATATTACAAGGTTATCACATATGTATATATGATGACTTTCTCTGCGAAATTTTCCCAATAGAACGTGAACTCTAAATTCGTAAAACTGTTATTAAAATTAAAATCGGTTCTAAAATATTCTCTACATAAAAATATTCCAGCAAAGGTCGTAATAAGGTAGAGAAATGAATTGTTGGATGAATTCCACGAAATGACTTTTTCACTGCGAAAATTACATTAGAGATTATTTTATATGTTTCTATTCTAGCTTTTTAATCTCCAATCTGAAATATTACGATACTTAAATTTCTAATTGAGCGAAGATCCAGTTAGAATAAGACTTGCCGGGAATTAATTGAAAGATTAAATTGTCTCGTCTTTCCGCGTTTTCGACTTTTCCGAATTGTTGAATCTTTGATATTAAATAGTTGCATAATTAAATTTCTAATTAAGAAGAATTAAAGGTGAGCAATCATCGAATTTAGAGTGCATTATCCTCCTATTACAATGCTTATATAAAAGCAATTCTCACCTTTTCTAGATAATCTCGTTTGTACGCATAGAATCTCGCAGAGCGCGTTATACAATGGCTGTTCGTAAAAGGTGGATGGAAGTTAACTCTCTTTCAGACTGCCTCTTTTATTACATGCGAATGTACAGGCAATATCAAAACGTCAATATAAATGTCAGTCTCCGAATCATTACTTCTAGAAGAAAGGATATTGCAAGTATAAAACGTATATAGCAGAAGTACTAAAATAAGAAAAGAATATTAGAAATCTATATCTTCACGTTATATTTAGTGACAACGGCGACGTTCGATCGATCGTAGGGACCGTCAATTTGCTTTTCTTTAGCAAAATATAATCCTGCTAATAGTTCTATCGTGACATTCGTCTCTACCCACCATCCTTGCAATAAATCACTACACATATTGCCAATAAATCAAGATCCGTGTTTCTCTCGAGCGTGAAATTAATATCGACGCTTCGAGTAGTCCTGAATTTATCAAATACGCATGTGAGTTTGCAAATTCATATTTTATCTCGATACGTAAGACCGATACGCGTCTTTCCCATTTTGGTTGCTTAATGAAACATATTTTCCTCGAGTGCTTCAGAGTATCCGACACTTAAGCGCGACGTAAATCCCACGGAAATGAAATTAGGTAGATAGTTAACTCGTGTAAAATTAAATCAAACGCGCGTCGTTAAACCCGCACGCGCGCGTGCACACTATCTTCGTGTAGATTTAACCCCCGGATTTCAGACGTTAAATGTGGGAGATGTCTTAGCCATTGTACATCACACTTAATGAGATCCGCGAAAGATTCAATCTTCGGGCATCGTCTCGGTAGAGCCGTAAGCGAAACGGGCTCGTTTGTGAATACGCAAGGACCCGTTAAGTGCTCATGCTCTTCTCAGGGTTCAATCATTTAAGCCGCGCCGTGTTACATTTTAAACGTTGCCGCGTTAAGTTCGCCCGGAGCGAGATATCGCGAGATACACGCTATCCTTTCCGCTCCCTCCGCTTCGCTTCGAACGGAAAACGAGTTTCAGCATTAAAGTATCATTTCCCGGGGGTTCTTAAAAGGCCATTCGGATCTTAAGTCACGTGCGCCTCGCGAGCGCGAGACGTCACCCTCGAGCGCGCTTCGAACGACTTCGCACATTCGAATTATTGGAAATTACATCTCTGTATCAGTGCGAAAATCTTTATGTGTTTGAGGAGCATAAAAGAAATATTCTTCTGCGAACACGTTGTCGAAGCGACTTTAATCATGCGCGAGCACGTCCAAATTGCGCTGAGAACGATATTTTCCCCCATAGACGGCAGGATTTTGCGTGAAATACGTTCTTTTTCTAAAGAAGGCATAAAACCGACGGGGCTCGACATATTTTACGATTAATCCCGATAGCATTTTTTTTTATCAGTCGTATTTCTCCAGTCTAACATAAAACTCGAGCGATACCATCTACTCCGTTACGAGATGTAACAGAGAGCGGCAGTCTAATTTATGAACCATATTTATCTCAATATCTTTACGCATTATTTGACGTTAAAAGGGTATAATTCGACCAATTAAGTGCTTCTGATCTTTACATAAATTCTTTTGTTACTTTCAATATACCGAAAATCATTTTTGAAAATACATGTAAAAGAGCTGTGATAAAAAGAAACATGTTTTTCTAGTATTAAACATGTTCGCTTCGATTCGTGCATCTGGCACTCATAGCGACTCTGTCCACATGTCCGTGACCGATAAAATATTACCGACGTAAGTACCGCGAGTAATCCGTTTACTATCGCGCATAGCCGGGAATACGGTTTTTTTTATATTTGGCGTGCAAAAATCCACGGGGACACCGAGAGCAATGTGCATCGAGTCGTGTACATGGAACCCTGCGATTGGCGGCGGTGACGAGGAATAACGCGATATATCGTACGGGATGTACAGTAAAATTGACACACGGACATTTTTGACCATTAAAAATCGCAAAGGGTACTTTGTCGCAGCTTAACGGAATATAAAAAAAATAACGATCGGGCGATATGCGGAAAAAGCGCGTCGTTTTCATGTCGCGTGCGACGACCTCGAGGATATTGTATTTCAATATGCATCTGTAACGAAACTTAACTGCAAACGTGAATACTTGCTGTTCAACGTATATGTGCAGATTATGCGAAAAAATCTCTTATTCCCAACATTTTCGATTATACTTTCTCATTGTTTATATTATAATGCATTAATTTTTTAATTATTCATATCTGATGTTATACGCTCAACCGATCTTAAATATTACGGAATTAAAGATAAAATCAAATAATCGGGTGAAAATGTATTTATGAATCACAATTAATTGACGGAATTTCTTTTATACTTTAATGAATCCGGTGACCTTTGCTTTAATAAAGATTTAATTTAGAGTTCAATTACCGAGAGATATTTAATGTTAAGTATTTAAAAATACGGAGCAGTAATGGCTCCTAATTAAATTTCCGTCGAGGAAAAGTCGACGGCGATATCATCAAAGAATTTGTCATTAAAAAGGAAAGACGGGGCAAATCTAGGACGCCATATATATCGTGTATCGAATAAATAACGCTTGATAGTTCGCGCTTTCATATCGGCAATATTGAACACTTCGTAACGAGTTTATTTCGATCGGCAGATAATTTTTACAAAAATCGCGAAGCTGCCCCTACACTCATTTAAAATTCGTTTAGAACGTCCGTTATAGTATAGTGCATATTAATATTGACAAAATCGATGCAGCTCTGAAACGCGCGATTAATATTCTCATCTGTATGACGACGCGACTCGTCGATCAAATTTCGTGCTATTATCGCACAAAAGATCCGAACAATACTGTCATTTATTGCCTCATCTTCGAGAGATAAATTACAAACAGCGCCGAAATGTCGTTATGAATCGTATATGACGAAATGACACGTGCGTTTATCCTTGCTTAGTTGCACCGGACAAGATCGGTGTTTTTTTTTGTTCCGTTCATTTTGTTAGATAGTCACGTGGTCTAGCTGGAAACGGCCGATCGTTAACATACAAATTCCAACATAAATATTCTACGTTTTTGAAAATCTGTGTGTGTTTGTACAAATATTGTTCGGATAAACAAACTTCTGGTCAAATTTCGCTGTCCGAAATAAATATTTTTTTACAGATTTTTGTTATCCCGACTTTTTCTCTCGTACCTACTCGCAGTCTCTATATTTTCGCGTATTTCGGATAAAATTGCGTGAAAAATCATTCATCATCAATTGCTACGATCGATAATCGTCTCAAAGAAGAATTCGTCTTCTTCAAGAAGCACTGCTTTACTCTCGGTTCAGAGCAAGCATTATTACGCACGTTACTCAGTGTACAAGCCAACCCAAAAACGAGCTCTCGTAATGCCATTATCGATATCGGTCCCCGTTCTATGTTTATAAATAAAATATCCACTTTTCTGCAGAATTTAATCCATCGCTCGTTAATCTCCATACACGATCGCGATGCGCGAAATAAACTAGCGCGCGTCGCCACGTACAGACGCACTGATTAATTCCGATTTGCTCGTTATCGAGGCTATCGAAGCCGAATGTCAATTCGGGAAAATCCCCAGATTATCGACGGAACAATGGCGTAGCCCGTGCCCGTGACAAATGATGCTCGCGCGGTGATTTTAATTGCTCATTATCCGCGAACGACGTCTAACGGACGGTATTGTATTCGTGTCGAGTAGCGTTATACGCGTACATAATGGTGTTATATTGGTTAGTACAGTCGTACAGCTGATAAGCGTGACCCTTAGTCCGAAGGTTTGCACGTGGGTGAGTCTGTGAGTGTTGTGCACGCACGTGTTGTACAACTACCTTAGGTATGTGGGCAAGAAGCGGATATGTTTAAGTAAAAGTTTATCGCACAAAGTGACGCGTGTATCGGGGTTACGATAGGAAGGGCAGAATTAGAAGACGTAGACCTTTTACCCCCACTCAGTGCACAACTGTCCCTGAACCATTAGTGCGCGGTGTCGATGCAAATGTGTCTGTATGCGAGTGTACATGTGTGGATGTTGTGATCACTAGTGTGTACGTGAGCGTATCGTTAATCGGTTCCGGTATGATTTCATCTCCAAGGAATATTTTTATAAAAATATATTTATTTATTTTAAAAAATATATTTTTTAATGCTCCAAAACGGTATTTATTTAACGTGGTTATCCAAGTTTAATCAGATGTTAGGATACAGTAGACGGAAAGAAAATCCGCCTTACGACAATATTAAGTTATTTTTAAAGGGAGAGTAATACTGATAAAATTCCGAACGAAATATTGTTCCGTGACGATAAAATCACATCGAAGGCGGTTAACTTTTAGTGTCAGCTCACTCGCCAGAAGGATGTAGAAAATCTTCGTTTTCATTTCGAGTTTTGTGGATCCCTTTCTCTTTCCTTTCCGTAAAAAGAAAAAAAGGATTCCTCGCCAGTCGATACGTGAACATATCGATCGTCGCGAGAGTCATCGTGTAGCGACGCGAGGCAATCAGCGGATGCTCTTGCACGCTCGATCTTAATTGGAGGGGTAAAGGTTTGTAATCACTACTACCGCCCGATGTGACACGAGACGGTGACTCCAGCAATCAAAGATGCTCTAACTATGTCATCAACTCCAATCTAAGTCGTTACTCAACTTGCCTTCGAACGGCGCACAAAAAAAGATCTCGCCGACAAAAAAGATACTACGAGAACACCACTACGCTCTCGAAGAGAGAAAAGAGAGAAAGTACAAAAGAAAAACAAGAAGAAGAAGGAAAAAAGAACGTGAAAACGGAAGAACGCAGGAAAAAACGTGATTACACGTTGTAAACCTAACGCAAGGTAAGCAACTGACGAAACATGCCCAAAAATTAATTACGGCATTCACGAAACGTATGTCGATGGTTGATATATACTGGATGAATATATGGCGTGTCTTCTCTCTGGCGACGAACCAAGAAGTGAATCGCAGTGATACGGACTAACTGACAAACAACCAAGAAGGAGTGAAAACCGAAGAAACGGTATGTACATACAGCATACTTTCGGAGTATGCCCTGACTGTGACTGCGAGGTCCCAGGCATCGGAGGAGGTGGTAGGATCAACGGAAATCATAACTGCGCTTAATCAATTTTTGCGGCCACACTCTACTTTGTCGACCCGCGACTCCGCACGAGCATACACGACGGAAACGAGACCAAAGTAAATTTTGAAAAAAGCCAATCCGATGCGAAAAAAAAAAATGGTTCAACCCAAACAGAAGAGACAAAACAGAGAAAGTAAGACACGGAGGCACGCATGAGTATAAAAATGTAAACCATGAAAGAGAAATAAGGAAACAACAAATAGTCGACCAAATCAACAATGTAGTCCAGGGAAGCATCTATTCGTAAAACATGCCCAAAAATATGTTTACGGCACACACAACAAATGTATAAGAGATAGATAGATAGATAGATAGATAGATAGATAGGTAGAGTTCTGCGTCTAAATCCGGCGCGAGAATTCGTCGTGGTCCAAATTGGCTGGCAATGACTGTAGTATATATATATATATATATATATA
>NW_014555324.1:161985-190904 GCF_001313825.1 Dinoponera quadriceps
TATATATATATATATATATATATATATATATATATATAATATATATATAATCGCTATATATATTGGGTCGCAGCGCAAAAAACAAACACGTTACTTAAAACACCCATCGCTTGTTAATGTTGCGACTTTACACTATATGGCGCGAATTAATGTTTAATGCGTTTCTTGCCAGGCCGCGAATTCCCGACGAGAAAAGCGATTATCGGCGGATGGATACTAAAGTATGTGCATATGTATATGTATATATACATATATATATATACACACACACGTATATATATATACATATATATATACACACACACACACACACATATACTTGATGACACCCTTGCGTTTAGACTCGTGTGCGTGGCGCGACGTTGATGAGGGAAGTTCGCGGAAAATGGCGAACTAGCGCGAATAATGAAACGTTTTGCTGCATCCCTTTCCGGCTGCCATTAAAGGAGAATCCTAACGAGTAAACTCTCCAGTTGCCGGAATTAATCCTCTAAAATGTTACTAAAACGTCGCTAACGTGGCTCGGTATGTGGAATTTGCGGTATCCGCGAGAAGTTCGCTCGAACGTATAAAATCGGCGAAGTATGGCTTAATAATGCGCGTGTAACGTAATAATAATAATTATTGTGCTGATTAATCAATTCCGTGCCATAAGAATTCGCACGTAGATACGTAGCTTTGAGATCGAAAGGCATATTTTGAGGTGATGCGTTCCGACTCGCCAAGTTGGAGTAACGCTTAATAATTAAAAGCAACAATTGAACGGCAGTGGAAACGCAATCATACACGAGGGTGAAATAATTTCGTTGTGTGTCGCGTGCGTACCCGTGTTTCACCGATGAATTTGAAACAGGCTATCGCTTTGTTCGCAATATAGCGAATTATACATCGGTATTGTTCCTCTGATAAAGTGTTCGCGAAGAAGCAAATTGGGCGCGTGTTTGGGCCAGATAAGCCACCGGAACGTTTGCGTGACGCGGAGGAGAGGGTCGTATATCGAATTTACAATAAAATGTATTATCTCGCGTCGACAGCACGTGGCACTGGCATCTGGCACCTCTCGTGCAGCGTATACGTTATATAATTAGCCAATCCGTTCTCGCCGGAAGTCCATATGTCTCCGCGAAACCGCCGTTAAAAGCGGTACGTCAAGCGCAAACCTCGCCGTTATTAACGCTTTTTTCAACGCGGCTTTTGCTATCCGAAAAAGGTGCGTTCGCGCCGGCTACGTTATATTTTTCGCCGATACACCGATCCGCACAATTCACGCGCGATTCATGACGCGATCCATTCGTGATATTTTTCACAAGGTCGCAAATCACGATTTCCGCTTTTGTACGTTCTCTACAACTTTATCGAAGTGCTAACGATGATGCGAGTTTATTTGAAAAATTCGTTTTGAAAGTTATGACGTTCGTCATTGTGCAGCTCGTAATCAACTCAAAACATTTCCTTGGTAGTTTTTCGAATGTTACCGTTGAAATACCGTTGAAATCTCACGCTCATTGTGATCAATTAAATACAACGACAAATAGTCCGTTAATACCGTTAATACAATCGACATCTCGACGTGATACGATTTATAAAACTATTGCATCAGCTGCGAGCGTGAATTAATAGTGATCTCTGCGGAACAATGAGCAACACGAACAATTAATATTTAATGAAATAATAGCAGCGCGCGACGTTCTCTCTCTCTCTCTTCCTACCTTTGTCAATTACCGTGCAACAATAGGACACGCGCTTTGTTCGGAAAATTGCGCTTTAGTGATAAATGCACCGAGACGGATACTCGACGCGGCTCTTCTCACCAGCTCTTGCACCGTTTCTTATATCCGCGCGAATTACGGGTCACGATCCGCGGATGAAAGGCGACCTTTGGCCGCGCCGTTTATTCAATTTAGCGCACGTACACGCGAAAGAGAGAGAAAGAGAGAGGCGTCTTCTTGTTACCGGTCGTTATCGCGACAAAAAGAAATTAAATCTCGCTGTGAAATCGATTAGAGTCCTCTCGAAAGACTGAAAATGGTTTTGTGTCTGCGCGTTGAGATGCAGCAAAAAGTTTCGAGGACGTAATCGGCTCGGCGGTGTCGACATAAGCGCGCGGTTTCCGCGTCCGCAGTTAAGTCGAAAAAAATGAAACGCCGGCAATACACGAAACTAACAAGAGCCGCGTTTCACGAACAGTCACGCACACACCGAGGAAAACGTGCGCCGCACCTACGAGTGTGTGCATGTCTGGTCCGTGTGAATGCGTCTCTCGCGTTCGTCGAATACGAGAGACGCATTTTTGCCCGAACGAGAGCGGACGTGATCTGAAGCGATGGTTCCCGTACGGTATTTCGAAAAACATCTGGGATTTTTGCAAGTAACTGTATTTTAGTTATCTTTGAAATCTCAATACGACGTTTTACATATCACCGATGGCGCGTAGTAAAAATTGATATAAAACATTTGTATTTTTACATATGAAACGTTCCGGAAATGATTTTTCCTCTTTTAAATCTTACACTAGCAATTCACAGTTGCGCAAAGAAACGATGACTACTGGCTTCTGCTACGAGTTCATTCTAACTGAAATTATATATTCATCTGTTAAACGATTTAAATTTTCATCTTAATCATACGAGACTGTCTGATCGAAAGTACTTTGATATTCCAGTTTCTTTTACGCTGTCTCGTTAATTGACAACTCCTTGGAATTCTCCTTCTATCCACTAAGAACCATCGCTCCAATGTCCACGTCCTACGCCAAAGGTTCCCCAGTACCCCATCACGTGCAGATGTACCCCATGTATGCCTACATATTTCGATCATATTTCCCGCGACCGATCCTATATGCGTACGCAATAAGTGTGCCTGCGCGTGTAAATGTGAGCGAGCGAGCGAGCGAGCGGACGCGCGCGCACACGCGCGCGTCGCCTCTGCGAGTGGTGGTATATGCTGTGTGTGTGTATGTGTGTCCGTGTGGCTGAGTGTCTGAGTGTATTTAGATGCGTGTAATGTGGATTCGTACACAATATCAATTAACGTGCACAAGAACAATACTGCCACGAGATTGCGTGCAGGGCGGGTTCGTGCAGAGAGCCGCACGGAGCATTGACAGTGTGACAGACCTGGCTTTAACAGACACAACTTTAGCCCCGACGGCCATGTTCTCTTTAATGTAGATCGGGCCATACACTACGTGGTCCCATACGGGCGGATTATTCGCACGGTCCACAACGTCAATCTGAACCTCCACCGTTCGCGACAAGGGCGGGAAGCCCTTGTCTTGGGCCATCGCTTCCAGCTTGTACGTCTCGCGCTACGGCCAGACCGCGTGTATAACAAACGGGAACAAAAAACAACGGCGTTAGTGTCAAGGCGCCAAGGTTCTTTGGCAGAGAGAGAGGGAGAGAGAGAGAGAGAGAGAGTGAGTGAGTGAGAGTAATGGTACATGTTGATCCCCGTCGTTCTTTTCGATAGAGAGAGAGAGAGAGAGAAAATGAGAAAGTGAGAGAGAAAAGAAAGAGAGAGAGGATCAGGAGGACTGGTCTCTCTCTCGTATCCGCAACGCCCTGTCTGTCTCGTCTTTTCGCCGCATTACAGCGAACGCCAAAACACCACCAACGCCTGGAACGTGGTACGGCGAGTGTGGTCTCGCATATTATGTGTTTGCGCGCACCCTCTCGCCGATTTGCTCTCTCGGCTGGGGACTATAGCGAAAGTTCGCGCGATAATTGGGTTGCGCGCTGCTCGGGCACGCAGCGGCCAGGTGGCTGAGCGAGCTCTTGTGGGGGCACACTAGCAGTGTGATGGACGACCGACGCTCCGCAACCTGCATTCTGCGCGTGAATATCCGTATCGCGAGAAGGCACCAGGATCTCTCGCTTACATCCCCGTCTAATAAACCTATACGAATGAGCACGATAGAAGCGCCTGTAGGTCACCGCTCCGCTTTCCCGCGTTCGCACAGTTCTAGTTGTTACGTTATATCCGCTACGATCCGCTCGCGGCGATCGCTGCGTCCTGCGAATCTTTGGAGAAGCACGGTTCCTCTGTTGCTCTTCTTCACGCCGGGGAAGAGGTCGGTCTCTTCGGCTTTCGAGTGGAGTAAGTCTCGAGCGCGCTGACACTCGTGAGAATCTCACGAACTATCACTAGTGCTCTGTAGGCTAAGAGATACATCGTTTAGTGCAAATTATCTCATGCATCGCGTTAAATATTTGGGTAATACGAGATGATAGATTTAAAATAGCGAGCCAAAGAGTTGTCAAAGTACTGATCATCTGAGGCGAGTTTTGAGGTGAAATTTTCATCGTACGACTCTGTTCGTGTTCTTATAAATTCTCAAGAGATTTCGCAAAGTGCTTTCTTTGAGATTGATGGAAGCATTTCAGCGCTCGAAAAGCAATAAAGATAACGCAATGGGCTAAGAGCGCGATTATAGCATTCGATAATGCTGTAGAGCAGTTAGCTCTAAAGCTACAACTACGGTATACGTTAATTTACGATATTCAAGACTTACTCGACTTGCAAGCCGAGAGGCATCGATCATTTTCGAATGATTCTCGCCCGATCGAACACTCGCTGTCTCCAAATATCGTCGAAGAACGATCGCCGCGGCTCGCTACAGTACATATTGGGAAGAGATAGTGGTAGTAGTAGAATAATAGTAATAGTAGTAGTTGTAGTAGTAGTAGTAGGAGAAGGAGAGTGTCCGCCATTCAGCGATCTACCGCGCCGCGCTTAACCATAAGTGCTTCCGCATCCAGAGAAAGAAAGAAAATAGTGTGTGTCCAATGTCTCTGTGTCTAAAGAGATAAATAAACTTAGAGATATACTAAAAAGCCAACACGAAATAAAGAAAACACTTTGTAATAGAAATAGAAAGAGAGAGAGTAAGAGTATAAAATAGAATAAAACACGAAGAGTAAAGGTTGAGGCAAAGACGTAGATAGAGAAGAAAGGGAGGAGGGAAGTAGAGAACATGTGGCATACCGGAAACGGATGAAAGGAATTATTGGGACGGAGGATACTCAGGAGAACGAGTGATCAAGAGAGAAAGAACACAAAAGACAATGTAAGAGTCAGATAAAAAAAAGAGGTCAATAGATAAATAGGAGAGGCAGAGCACTGCATGGCACGGCACGGCATGTCACGTGTCTTGTCTCGGTCATGTCGTGGCATACAAACCTGGCTTTCACCGACGTCACTACAGTACCCACTGTGACATTTTCTTTGATGTGAATGGGGCCGTATACATTCGCATCCCACACAGGTGGTTTATTGTTTCTGTCTACGACGTCTAACTCAACGTCCACGTCTGCGGACAAGACTGGCATCCCTCTGTCGGAGGCCCGTACTCGCAGGCGATAGCTGTCACGCTAGTGGCAAAACATTGGGCCGTCAACTTATAGGACACTGTTTTTCGGGAATTTTGTTGGCGTTTCTTTTTTTGTTTTCGATTTTGTGATTTTTGTTTCCGTTGCGTCACTTTACTTTCTATTCGTTTTCCCGACGCGTCTTTTCCGTCGGAGTTTATGAAAGAGCTAAAGGCGTCACTCGGCGTCGAGCGCGTCCACATGATCACGTGAGAGAGAGAGAGAGAGAGAGAGAGAGAGAGAGAGAGAGAGAGAGANCGAAAGTACCGGTTTTTATGCTTTTTTTCGCGAGCGAAATTAAAATAGAAAGAAGAAGAGAAAGACAAACCAGAGAGATAGACGGAAAGAAAAACAGAGAGATAGGACCGTGCAGTCTCGTAGGTATCCTGGTGGACTTCATCCGTTGCGTGTTATCTCGGTAGTGTGATAGACTCGCTGTCTTCGTTAGCAGACGAATCTATAATTTCCGTAATGTGAGCTTTCTTCGGTTACGTAATGAAGGTGCGCCGTTTACAAGCACAAAATTTACTGCAATGAACTCAAACATGCCGTGAGGTGGACCTTTCGTGAATGAATAGTTGCGACATATAGCGGCGTGGTGATGAAGATGATGATGTGTAGTCTACATCGCCGACCTCTGTTGTTGATTCGCAAGGAAGCGGCAGTAACATCGAAACAAACATGGGCAATTAGTAATCAAATTTATAGGTGGAGGTTGTGAAAAACGTAAGCAAATGTAGACGATGTAGTTGTCGTGATATACTTACCTGCCGAACAAATATATGCTTGCATATTTGAGCTCATTGCTAATACTAATCGCGTTAGTTGTTTGACGCGTGAACAAATGCTTCCGACTATGTGCATTTGCATATTTGATTCGCATCGATTTTGTGCCAATAGAAATGCTCTCGTAACATTGTGTATTAGATATCAGATTGTTAAAATTACCTTTGTGTAACGAAAGCAAAGTGCAAGTACAAGAACGATGCTCGCATCAGATGTATCAGGACTAATAATTGTATTAGATTTATGCTGTCATCCGAGATAACACGAAAGCGGAGGATGTATTAGATGTTTCAGAACTATCATTGCTTTTTTCATTTGTAAATTCCTTGATACGTTTATATTTACTATTAAGAGCGTTGATGCTAATATTTGCTTTAAATTTTAAAGACTGTATTCAAACAATGTCCGTTTGAGATTAATTTAAGAGAGAATAAAATCTGTAATTTACAAGTCGTAAAATTTAATATGTAAATATTCATTTTTGTCGTTTATAATTCAGAAATCAGTGACATCATAAATTCTCATTGAAACACATTATGTTTCGGCGGGATCGAAGAAATCGCATAGTTGTAATAATAATAATTCTGAAGCATCCAGTATAAAGTAACAGCGGGTGAACGATATTTCAAAATAAACCAAATTAAAAAAATTGAGATATAAAAGTTTGTGTATCATGGAAAGTATAATGATCAATTGAATAAGTTCAATTCAATGAAAACGCGATTAATAAGTGAACTTTTAATTTAGAAACCTTAATGTTTAGCCCGTTAATTTTGTATACTTTAATCCTATTCAACCGCTGATCATATAAGGTAATACAATAACATCGCGATTAATGTTAGTAAAAGCGTTGTATCACGATAGTTATTCGACAAAAGAGTCTACAAACGTCGTCCTTCGTTTCCAAGTGAACACTTTTGCGAATGTTTGTTTATAATCGGGATCTTGCTACATCATAATATTTCTAGTAACGAGAACTACGGGCTTCCTGGAACATTAAAAGTAATTATTGAAGCTGTTCCAGTCACGGAACCAGATCCCTATAGAGCATTCGATATCCAACGGACGTTTATCAAATGGATACATGTAAAACAAACGCACGTTTTACTTGCGATTCTGTTAAAAGACACACTGATTTATACTTAAACGAAGCACGGCTACGTGAAGTACTATTAACAGTGCTGTGCTACTAATACAGAGTGAGACATAAGAATATATGTAACGTGATTTCAGCAAGGCGGGTCATGTTTAGTGTAAAATCAAATCAAATCAACCGATATTAATCAACGTAAAGTTAACGTAAAATCTGAATTTAACGCATCGTTATTAAATTTATCGTTTAAAAATTAATCTATTCAAGCTTTTCAATCTGCAAAGTTAATTTTCACGTTGGCGTAATCTTTAAGATCTAATCTCCATAAGAAAATAGGATTTTCTAAATTCTAATAGAATACGGGAGACGTTGAAACTTTCAGTGGTTTTAGTTATTATGATCTACTTGTCAGACGTCCGTCGGATATCCAGCACCACGTGGGAACAGATTGACAGGAGTGTTACCGGCAGTGCGAGATATCGGTAAAGAAAAAACATATTTCGCTTACGGATACATACGAGACTAGGACGAGAGAACGAAAATAGACAGCGCGACAGCACGTGTGTATGTACATAAAAAATACATCGCGTTTGATAGAAAATTTCGAACAGAAACACTCGAGAAGAGACGATTAGATATAGATAGAAAGACTTTTAGAAATTTAGCGATACAAAGATAGAGACAGAGCAGTGTAGAAAGAGAGAGAAAGAGAGCAAGAGAGCAAGATAGATAACGAGAGAGAGAAAGAGAGAAAAGTTGAAAGAGAGTGACGTCTCCGAGTGACAACAATAACAACAACAGAGGCGAAAAATCATCGAAACGATATAATGTTGAATAATCGAACGGAAAGGCGCTCTAGTATTTGCAACGAATATTATACTTTTTTTTTGCGCAGGTATAACAATGCTGTCACATCATAATGTGTCTCGATGCAAGGTGTGAAACACAAGAATATAGATCCTACTTACTGGAAAACAGCCCTTTTTTTTGTCATCATCAAATCCGAAGAAAGTAAATGGTGCAATGAACACAAACATAAACAATAAGAAGTTCAAATTAGTTCCTTTACGAAATCAACCAATGCAGGCATTTTGCATGCAAGCGAGAATGCGTTAAAGAGGCATCAGGAAACGATGATTGAGGAAGAGAAAGATAGAGGGACAAGGATTGATGACTTGAGGGAAGGATTGAGAGATTAAGAGGGGTAGGAGAAAAAAAAAACTATGACGACCCCTCGTCTGATTCGTTTTAACGACACTCAAAAACCGATGGACGTTATTTCTGATCGTCGTGATAATTAATCCGCACGTTTTCGACTTTTCTTTCATTCCGTGATTATTTCCGTTCATATTCATTCGTTTTCTTCCCGTTTTCGTCACGACAGTGGTATGCCGCCCCAATCACAGAAGAAAAAATGTCACACCACGGACAGTTCTCTTACGATCTATGTACATATGTATGCATATATACACATGTCTATACATTGGCATAACGCTCTCGATCAAAAATGCTTTTCGTGTTCTTTTCCTTTTCTTTGTCAGTCACGTCGTGTTACACTGGGAGAGCGGGATGAAAATCGGGAAACATCAAAGAGAAAGTGAAGAGAAATAATTAGTAAAAAGTAAGAAGACGAAAATAAATATAAATGAAATAAATTTGAAAAATACAATAGTCGATAACGCAGGCAAATACGAATAGATAAGGAAACTTAAAGAAAAATAATCAACATAGCAAAATCAGTAAGAGAGATCGGGCAAAAATATTCGAAAAAGTAACTATCGACATAACAGAAAAACACAAAATGCAACACACGAAAAATTCATTGAATTTTTAATAATACGAAAACAAAAGAGATTCTTCAAAACAGGTGTAGAAAAAGAGAAAAAAGAATCAGAAGGAGAGAGAGAGAGAGAGAGAGAGAGAGAGAGAGAGAGAGAGAGAGAGAGAAATAGAGAGCAAGGATGGATGTAGGAGTGAGAGCGAGATCCGTTCCTGTAAAGGAATCAAAAACACATTCATATAAAATATCCAAGCATTGTCAAAAATTGTTTATGTCTGATGCACCACAAAATGCGTAGAGGTTGAAGTACACCGTACGTGGGGCTCAAAAAATGTCGTTCCCACCTGCTCCTGGAAGTTCAAAAAACATCACTTCCCTTTTGAAAAACATTCACAATTAGTAATGTTAGTTGAACAATTAAAGATCATTAGTTTGCTCCGAACGTTTCCCTTTCTTTTGTCATATCTCTTATATATCATCATTTTCATCATTGTCTTTCCTCTCCAATTGCTTTCCCGTTAAATTCTCCAACGCGTAACGTACAAAAATCGTATACATCCTTTTCTTGGCTACTTTTAGAAAAAGTATGAAAAGTGCACACGCTCGCGTTTGGTCGGCCGTGCGCGCGCACGTTCGGGCCGATCCGCACACATTATCTTTTTCTTTCTTTTCTTTTTGTCTTTTTGCAAAATTACACGTCGGCATTTGCAACTCGCCAAATCGATCGAAAATCATGATTAGCATCGCGGCACAAAACGAACGACGAACAAAGGAAATCTAAGTGAAGATAAAAAGAAGGACGGAAACGAAAAGCTATATATACGCGCGCGTGATTTGTTCGACCGCTCATCTATATGTAACTGGACAAAACCGATTCTCGACGAAAAGTGAATGAGAAAAACTGGACAAGAGGTATCAAAGCTTCGTTTGGAATCGTTTAAAAAGGTACTCGCGCCGCGAGTATGTTCTCAATAGAGAGAATGAGAGAGACAGAGAGAGAGTGTTTTGTTGCAAAAATAGCCCGAACGGTCGATCGATTCAGGTACATGAAGCGTTTGAGGAAATCAGGCATAGCTAAGTATTTACCATAGTGAACACATTGTGCATATCAATGGGAATTAAAAAGTTCTATACATGTGCCGTAAAAAGGAAACTCATTTCGTTGCATATTAGTGATGAGAGAAATAATTGCCGACCAAACGTATATTAGTATACAAGTTTATCCGCTCAGCAACAAAACGGATTCGTGTTTAAATATAACGTAATTCAACGCAAACGTACAATATATCGGCAGAAGGTGTACACTCAAGTTTTGTATTTATACGATATCATATATATATATAGATATATATACGTATATATAAATAGATATAGTATACTACGCAACCTACACATTCCTGGGACACGCGACACTTGTTTCGGGACGAGTGCATCCGCAGGATCTCGTATTTAAAGAGATGTCAGCGATTAACACGCAACAGCGTTCAATTTCCGTGACGTTTTTGCTTCGCGGAATATTCACTAATTTATATAATCGCCGTGATTTCCGTCCGGTTTCGAGGTAATATCGAGTGTATCATAATACGTCAAGAGCAAAAAGAAGCCAGCAAGCCGCAAAGAAAAATGCAAGCCTCGCCCACGAAAAAGTGGGAGTGTTCCAGGAAACGATGCTGTCCATACTGCTAAAGAGAGACGATATGTAGATTAGCGATTTTATGGGGATACTTACGTCTAGAGGTTTCTTTAACACGATCCAACCAGACTCTGGTTGAATCTCAAAGTACTCCAGACCCTGGTCATTGTTCGGCGAGCTCAGCGTGTACGTGATCGCGCCATTGTTGTCAGCATCCTCGTCGGATGCCGACACTCTCAGAATGTTCGTGCCGATGCTCGCGTCCTGCTTCACGTTCTCCACGTATCTCTGCGAAAGAAGGACGAAATGCGATTCTTCTTGAAACTCGTACGGTCTCTCGATCCGATGGATCGATATTGTGCCTATATGTTTCGTAAGATATTCAACCGGGCAGTGCGCCTTGCATAAGTTTACATCCGGACTTTGTCAGATTACAAATTAGACGTTAGCGAGCCAAATTACAGGGGATGATAATTGATAATGCGAGACTTTGGCAACCTCCTATTAAAGTTGGTTGATTTTATTCAGAAAGGATATTAATTCGAAACTTCTTGGATATTATGGCTGGCAATTCAAATTCTTTTCAAGCGCTGTTGCTAAGTTTACAAGAATGTGTTTTTCAAGTTTGATGCTAGCCTTGCAACACATCCTATATATCTTGCAATATACATTCCGAGCACAGAAGTGGACCAGAGCCCATAATTTATGAGATTCACCTTATGTTCTTCGTGTTCCTGGTGTACTTCATAAATTATGGGCTTGTTCCACTTGCACTTTGACCTCTTCGCGTATATATTTAATCGATACATGGACAACGGCGCGCACACACGAAAAGTGTGTATATCTTAATTGAGCAAACAACGGAACTAGCCCAAAGTAACTGGAGACATTGCATATATTCTCGAGTTACGTTCGTCGAGGCGTAACACACTAACTAACACCGGTGGTAATTTTGCCACGCTCGATCATACTTCCGGACATCTGCTCCGCGCGTTTCTACCTCGAATAGCCCCCTGAGCGTTTGCCTTTGGGGTCTGGCCGAATATACGCACCTGACGGTCGAACAACGGCGGATTGTCGTTCACGTCGGTTATTTCGACGGTAAACGAGCAAACACCTTCCAGCGAGGGTTCACCCTGATCCGTCGCCTTGACAGTGACAGATACGAATTTTCCATCGTCGCCTTCGCGATCGAACACCTGAAAGTAACACCGCGTCTGTTAGAATGGTTGTCTTCAAACTTTCGCCGAGTCAGAGTAGCTTACAGAAATAATATCAAAAAAACGATAGTAACGAAAGTTCTTTTTCGATGTAATAAAAGTTATCCTCAATATGAGTTGTATCAGTGATAATCGATACGGTGAAATTAACGACTTTACGAGAGTTGTTAAATTTTCAAAGAGTCGCAAAAATATGACATATATTCTGATACTTTACGTTGGCACTTAACTATCAGAAAAGTATGTCTAATGTTCTCTTTCTTTCACCTGCTTAGTGCAACAAGACAGATCTAAAAAATTAAAAATGATAGAAACACATTTGAAAAAGAAAAGAAAAAATAACAGGATATTCTATTGTAAAAAGTGTATAGTTGTATAACGCTAATATCTTATTGTCAGCGATCTGTATGGAGTCATGACACGAACGAATAGTAATTAGGGTGTTAAGTGACCTGCGTGTTTATCGGTCGGTCTGCTCTACGATATGTATAAAAGATGAAATGGCAACATGGTAGAAACTAAGGCTCGAGTGATTGTTACATATTTTCTAATGTTCTCGGAATTATAAATGAACTTTTCATTGCACGAGTCGCTTTATCTTTCCATGTCGATACATTCCGATAAAGCGAATACAATTCTTACGACTCCATTAAAAATGGACTTTATCGACGAGTCGGGCATAAAAACTTTCGCCGAGTTAGGCGAAAAGTTATTAAAGGTAAGCTCTCGTTTATATCTCGCGTAGAAATATTCATATAAAGATATGAGAATCTTCGTATCGAGAATATAAAGGCCACTTTAGACGATTTATAATTCGCGGTGAAATTAAGGGCAGGAGCTTATTTATAATTTTACGTGTCGTGTAAAATACAGAAAACATTTATAGTCACATTGTATATATTTTACATACACGCATCAATAAATAAAAATCTGATCCCTAAAATATCCCTTTATAAATGGAATTCTGCGTCGAATTTTGTTAAATTATAAATCGCTTCAAGTGGGCTCAATATAACGTACCGGATATAAAGCGTTAAAACTACTATTATATTATGTTACTATGAAAATAGTCGGTAAAAGTACCTTGTTAGTCAAGACCTGACCGGTCTCCTCGTCAACGGTGAACTTGGTGCCCTTTTGATTGGGTTGTTGCACGATCGAATACTTGACTTGTCCATTAACACCCTTGTCCTCGTCCGTGGCCTGCACTTTGATGACCGTGCTGCCATTCGGCGCACCTTCCTCCACTTTCGGGTAATACATTCCGCAATCCTTGAAGACCGGTTTGTTATCGTTCACGTCGGTGATGAACACCACGACGACTGCGGTGCTGGTGTGAATGGTGGTGTCGCCATTCGGGCAGCACGCGCCGTCATCCAAGGCGGTGACGTTCAGCTCGTACTTGTCGCGATCCAAAGAGATCTCCTTGCCATGGAGACGGATCACACCGGTGATTTCCTCGATTACGAACTGTCCGGATGTGGTGTTGCCGCCGACGAAGCGGAACCGCACGTTGTCGCCGTCCTTATCGGAGGCGACCACTGTGGTGACCAAAGTGTTCGGTCCGGCGTTCTCGTCGACATTGGGCGTGTAAACCTGCTGCGAGAATTTCGGCTCCTCGTCGTTTTTATTTTTTGTGTATATCCGCACCGTCGCCGTGCCGGTTTTCGACGGCTCGCCTGGAAAGCAAGCTCGTTGTAATTCTCTCGTTTTTATTGTTCTTATTAATGTATATGAAACCATATAATTTTTTATATTTTTTGGAAATATTTTAGTCAACCTATACGACAGGCGTAATTTTTTTTTCTCTCAACTTTCTAAATTAAAAATTAACAATAGCGATAGACCGAATCGCGGCAGGTACGTATAGTTATTTTTAAATAAAAATTCAATCCACCAGATATGAATTACGAATGCAACAATAACGATATTGATTTAAACGTTACGAATCGCATTTGTATTATATTAATCTAAATTATCGAATTGGGAATGTTACGCATACCGGACGATATGTACCCGCGACGTCAAATTTCGCAATATGAAGTGCGCGCATGAACGCGCAATAAATAAAAGCGCACCTGCGTTATTGCCGATTCGACCGCTTTATTTCCAATTAAGCCGCGACTTGTTCGGGAACCCGGTCGCATTTGCGCCGTATATATGCAAATAACACAAATTCCCGTCTACGGATGTGAGCTTTATCCCGTGCGGCGCGAGATGCAGGGATTTGGAGCTCGTTTGAAAACCAAATCCGTGAGATTTAGTTGCTGAGGCTGATCCTTGGCTTGCTGACAGAACGTAAAGGGACGACCGATCTCTGCTTTTCTACGTGACCAAATCTTCGAGTAACACGAGCGCGTCGACTTTAGGGTATCTGAATTCTTAAAGCGGAGAGCGGATATCGAAAAGTCGTAGGCAGTCATCCGCGAATTCGATGCGAGATAAATAATGTTCCGTGAAATAAAATCAAATAAACGCGTTAAAACGTACCGCGAGTCGATTACGATTACGAATGAAGAAAAAAAAATGTATCGAGATTGTTCCATTTGTGCGATGAATAAAATCGTGCATCTCGTTCTCCGATCATTTCACAGTTTGTACGCATATTTCATTATTATCATTTCTTTTTTCTTGTTTTTTTTTAACGATATCGAGTTACGCGTTTTACGTAATCCGTCTGTATGTATTCGATCGTGATTACCTGTTGTCATAGCTTACCCTTGTCCTTAGCAGTGACGATGAATTCGTAGTATGCATTATTGTTGTCCGCATCGAGTTGCTTGTTATTGACAATAATACCGTTGGAGTCTACGCTAAAGTGATCGTCGGACACTAGATATTCTATTTCCGCGTTCACCCCCGAATCAGCGTCGGTTGCCTTGACTCTCAATATATTCGTCCCCAGAGAGACATCCTCGTCGACGTTGTGAGCTTGATAATCCGGCAGCTCGAACTTGGGCGCATTATCGTTCACGTCGGATACTCGGATTGTTAGCTAAAAAAATAAAATTATAATAAGCGCCGAAACGTTGGTTCACGGAAATGACTTGTTAAATTATTACGCTCAACAAGTAACGGGAAAACCGTGCGTTTACGGGGAAACTTGAGTGGTGCCGTATTTTCCGACGAGAAGAGAATTGTTATTCTTCGTCGAGACAACAAAGTTCGCAAACATAAATCCAGTTATACCTCGACCGACGTCGAGAAACCACCGGAGTCCTCCGTCGCTGTCACTATCAGAGAATAAATGTGGGGTTGCCTTAGATCCTCAAAATCCAGTTCTTTCGCAAGTTTCACGATTCCAGAAGTCGGCCCGATGTTGAATGTTCCTGCGGCTCCTTGACCTTGCGCTTTCAGCGTATAGCGTATCTCCCGATCGGCAAACGACTTGGCTTTCACCGATATTATGCTGAAAAGTTTTTAACACGTGACACGTGGCACGAACATCCCCCTCGAACTTGATAGAAATCGGGGAATAAGCAAACGCATGGCGTTGTCGCGTGAAAATAATTTCACCGAATTCAAATCGAATTTCCGAAGGGAGAGTCAACTTAACCCGAAAGACAAGCAATTCCGAAGAGTAAACCGAATCGAAGTCAAACAGTTACGATGTTCAACCGCGAGCAATCCTGTGATAATAATTAATATCGTTAGGCATCGGGTCAACATGCAAATAAAAGTGTATTGGCAGATTCAACACGAAAAAGTAATCGCGAAAAAATAGGCAAATGCGATATTAATTTATTTCATTTGGATCTTGAAGGAACGATAGCTTTTGAGAAAAGACTATTTTGCATAAAACATTAAAATTTTTTTACTCTTTTCTTTGCATTTTTTATTTGTTATTTAGCGTTTTTACGAATAGATTGCCAAAGATCTACGCTTTTTTGACGGAAAAATTTTATATAATTCGTGCGATATCGGAAGAGTGCAGAATCATGAACATTCCGTTTTTTATTTTCTTGTAAGCTTGCCAAAGAAGGTTAAATATCAAAAGCGGTCCGTTCAAAAGAAAAGTTCTTGCAAAGTGTTTTCTCAGAAATTAACATTTTCTTTTAAACAAATACAGACCGGAATCTCCGAAAGGGTTAAGTGGCTATTAGTATGGACTTGCGAACTAACTCGGAGTCTTTCTTCTGGTTTTCCGGTATCTCGGCCTCGTACGCCGTCATATAGAACTGCGGTGCGCGTTTTCCACCGACGATCGATAGTCTCTCCTCAGGAGTCGACTGGAAACGCCTCTCGTCGATACGGCCGTTCTGATCCTCAGCTTTCACGTAAAGGACGTACTCCATATCCAACTGAAAGAGGTCGGTACCTCGAGTACGTACCACCCCCGATCTCTCGTCGACCTCAAAGCGGCCGCCAGCTGCGTGCATAGTAGATAATTAATTAATTAATTGATTAAGAGAACCGTTGGGATGCGTTATATCCGCGAACCTCACCACTAAAGATCTCACGAGAGCTTGACACATCGCGGTGGGAACCCTATCATGATTCCTAGCTTAAGATCGCATCACTAGTTCACGAGGCGAACCTAATAATCGCGAAAGTGAGTTTATAGCTCGCAGCAATACTCGAGACTGTCTACCTATTAAAATTTACGAAGTGTTTCATTATAACCAAATTTCTTTATATTTTTATGTTTTTTTATGTGTACCAGGATTACGAGTATATGTTATACTTGAATTGAAGATAATCGTAACCGAGAGACGTTTTCACACGAATTCAAAAATTCCTGCTAAATCTGCGAACGGTGTATGAGTGCGTAGATTTGTCGAGAATCAAAAGACAATTTTTAATTCAACCGTTTGCAATGTTCGAAACCGCTTTTATTCGTCAGTTTAATGCAACGCGAGTCATCGTATTAATGGCGCCACGCGGAATCGCGGGTACACTTAATATCACGCGCAATAAAAATTGTTTACGACATAGAAACGCGATTGTCACAGCGATGTGTCCGACATAATGGCGTCATTACTATATAAGCCTGTAAATTGCGAAATATGATACTGGAGTCGACGTTGTAATCATCGGCTGCATTTTCGATGAGAACAATGCGCTATTTTACGTCGATGCGCGTGGATTAATAATTTGACTATACACGCGCGATCATTTTGCATGGTTCTACGTACGTTCATATGTACATTAAACTCAACACGTACACACCTATCTCCCATTGTAATTAATGAAACGCTATTGTTCGTATGAACGGAACATTTTCCCGCCAAATGAAAAATTCAACACTACAATCGATCGACATTTCACTTACACAAATGAGGCAATCAGTCTTTCTAATTGGAAGTAATTAAGCATTTGTCACGCTTCTCATATCTCATTTTTCTGCCAATATGAAAATTAATAGCACGATGTGTGTGTGTGCGATAAAGCGATTAATTATTCGCTTTATTGTGCACTGATCATTATTTCAAAAAGGATATCGATACAAAGCACCGATATTATTTCTTCAAAATATGCGCTTTTGCGCCTTTTTAAGCTACTAATTAATTAAATCGGATCATTACGACCAGTTGGTAGCGAGTAATTGGTACGTTTTTGACCAAAATAAAGCCACAGAAAAGTAGAATTTTCCACAAATATTTTTAGTTTTGCAGCTTCGCGTTAAATTCCGGCATTTGAGAAAGTATCAATTACTCGTTAAAGCGGAAATATTGAATTTCGCGAAAAACGAACATCGTGCGGCGAGATGTATCGAAAAATACTGGTCTGCGCTTTTTAACCGCAATACTAAAAACAATTTCGTGCCGATATTTCCGGCTTAAATGAACCGACCGTACCTGTTCGACTGTCTCCACAATTATCAGGTTTCTAGGGAGGATTAAGTGTCCCGCGCGCACATTATGTTTTATCCTTTCACGCGTCGCCATTAATCACATTACTTATCATATTACATATCACCGACGTTACTGCGCAGCGTCAGCGTTAATGCTCGAAATATCGAGTCTCGATTACCCGCGCTATTACATACTTCGATCTCGCACGATGAAGTAATGGATGTTGTGGTCGGTGTCAGGATCCCTTGCCTGAAGGGTGAACACGTGAGTGTTCGGCGGTGCGTTCAGCTGAACGACCGTTTGCATCGGTAGAGGCCGGTTAATGAAATACGGAGGCTCGTCGTTCACATCCTTCATGTTGATGATGACGCGCTGATTGTCGGTATCTATAACATCACATCGATAATCGTGTTTACGTAGCAGCCGCGGGGATCTTAACAATAGGGAACAACGTAGCTGTTGCGATACGCCGCTCGCGCCTTCCTGGATTTTTGAACGGCACTGTCAAGTTCTTCTCGGCCGCTCTTTTCATTTATTTTTTTTTTCTTTTTTTACATAGTGCCTCGAGAGTAACGACTTTGAGATGGATGTGAATTTATGATGGCAAATAATCATGTAGAATTAAATTATACGTATAATTATTTCGTCATATTACATTTCACATAATTACGTCGGAAGAGATTTAATTGTACGAATTCTATATCTCCTCGCGTATCGCTGATATTTAATTACGTTCTTTTCAAAATGTGAGATTCAATTAGAATTTAACGGTATGTCTTTTTGATGCGCGGACATACATCCTTTTTCAATTTTCAATTTCATTCGCGAGTGACGTCCGCAGCGATTTGTTCCGTGTGCTTTAAAATACTACGGAAAGCGTGTAAGCAAGAAAAAGATGCTTTTACAGTGAGATCAGTTTATATGTATGAGAGATATGGAAATGCGATATGAAAAACCTCGCTGAAAAGCATGTTTTAATATGCAATCTATATGTTTGTCATTATACAAATGAACGATACGCTTTGCTACTTACATTGAAATCCTTTGGAAGCCGTTGATGCGAGAAAAGAGAATAATCACAATTAATACATATGCATGAAAACGCTTTTATACCTCGCTAACAAATACGGCAACAAATATTTCATATTTTTAATAAACAAATCGATAATATGTATAGTCAAAGTCGTTTGGAACTTTGAAAACAAAAGAACGATTTTCTTTTATATAATTATTGATTAAAATTAATTTACGTCATGATTAATAAAATATGAAAACGTGCGCGGACGATCGAAAGCGTATATTCGTTTGTTCACAAAAAATTGATTTACAAACGTTGTCACGGGAGTATCAGTTGTCTTCAAATGTTTTTTGTCGTACATATATGTATAATCTCCAATTTCATTGCGAATCTTGTTATTCGATATCGATATCCAAATCCATGTTTATCCCTACGAAAGCGAGAAATTCTACATCCCTTAAATAAAATCCCAAGAATATATAGGATGAATCAGAGAGAAGCGTGACTGTGTAACAGGAAAGAGCCATGAAATGTGCCGATCGAGACTACATATTCCAGGCAATACTTATCGAAATGAAACTGTACCGTCATAGTAAAACGGGCACTTGAAACCGGGTGGATATCGCGCGCACGGATCTTCATATGTGGAGCACCGGCAAATAAAAATTAGTTAAACAATATAATATAAAGACTGTACACTGTTAACTATATATCGTCAAAGTTGGAGGTATACGTTGAAATAAAAACCGTACGTAATTACGAGGGACATTTCGAGATACGTACCACAAATTTAGAGATACTACGCAATAGTACTTTCAAATTTGGAAGTACGTAACGTCGTAGTATCTCCAGACGGGAGATACGTACCTCGAAATGTCCTTCGTAATAATTACGTAGGGCTTTTATTTCAACGTATACCTCCAACTTTGGCGATACATGGTTAACAGTGTAGGAAAACTTGGAATACTATCAGAATAAGAAAACAAAAGCGCAATATTACGTAAAAGAAAAATCGTATGAAATGCAATTTCTCCGTTTAAAACAAAATTCGTTTAAAACAAAATTCTCCGTAAGAACGTAAATTAATAAAAATTAGCTTTAATTAACAAGTTACTGAAAGAGAGAAAACAGAACGCTACAACCCGTGTTCAACGACGAGAAGTCGAGATTATAAATTGAAAAATCTACAGATAAAATTCGCGGTAATTCACTCCAGTATCGTGAATGTTCTCGTTTACCTGTATTCGTGATGGTAACCCAAAAATCGATAGTTTTTTCGGGACCCAGTTCCTCGTAGTCCCACTTCTGCTTGACCATGACAGACCCGTTGGCGCCGACGGTGACCCACTTGTTTTCGTCCCTTATCTTGTATGTTTCCTTCTCGTTCTCCTTCTCGAGGTAAAACGCGATCTTACCCTCGATATTTCCGTCCGCCTCCGTGAAATCGACCTTCTTCGTAGGTCGCACCGCTCTAGTGACTCTTCGCTTTTGTATCCGGTGCACTTCCGGCTGGTCCTCCGGTTCCGAGGTGAGGAATCTCACGATCACCTTGGCCGGTTTTTCAGTGCTGCGACTCGGCGTGCGTAGGTCGTGCGCTTCGACAACCAGCTCGCACTCGCTGTCTTGTTCCGCGTTGATTTCCGGCTCGCCGGCCAACAGTAGCTCGCCGGTCTGAGGCACGACGATCAGCAGGCTGCTAGGCGTGACCAATTTATACGCGACCTTGTCCCCGTCCGCGTCCTTAGCCGTGACCTTGCCCACGGTGGAGAACCTCTTCCAGCCGGGTAACGCTGCGTTGCCTTTGCGCAGAGTGTCCAAATTCGTCGGTCTTATCTCGAAGATGTAGAGCTCGCGCTCGAAGATTGGGCTGTTGTCGTTCTGGTCGAGCACGTGAACGACGCCACTGATCTTCGACGTGCTGATGAAGTTGCCGTCGGACGCGTGTATCACGACGGTGTAGATCCCACGGACCTCACGATCCAACGGTTTAGCACTCACCACTCTGACGCCTTGCTTTTGGCTCTTCAGTGTAAGATTGAAGCCGGTATCGTTGGACTCGTTCTCCCGAAGAGCGAAAGGACGTTCCCCGCTGTCGTCCGGTAAGATCTTGTAGTGCACCGGGAAACTGCCACGCGCTCGTAGAACTGGGAAACCATCTATCCAAGTTCCAGCCGGCGAGTTTTCCGGCACTTCGCCTTCGCCTAGACGGTCGTGCGAGAAGGTGAGCATATTCCGGCGATTGATGACGTAGAGATGAAGGTCGTGGGTCTCGGTGCCGTTGGCCAGCTCCTCCAAGACGACCAGGTTCACCGGTCGATCCACCAGCGGCGTCAGGTCCGATGTCGTCATCACCAGACCGTTGCCCAACACGGTGAAGTACTTGGAGAAGCCGGTCTCCAGCAGGCGAAAGTTGGAGGCGCGCCTCGCGTCGCCCCGGAATTGCGTCACCTCGTAACCGGGATGGACATCGTGCGGCAGCACGGCCACCTTGGCGTAGACGACGGAAGTGACTGCCAGTAGGAAGACGACGACCCGTGTTCGCCACATCCTGCTCTGCTTGTGCTACTCGCCCGCTCTCTCGCGCTCTCGGTACGCCGGTACCTTTACTAGAGCATCAGTGCTGACGCCAACTGAAAGTAGGTGACAGAGAAAATTATTGACTAAGGGGGTGAGAAACATGCGATAGTTTAGCGCGAAAATTATGTATTTGCGTCGCACTCGACTGAGGCAGTCCATCGGCAGTCGTGATGTGGAGAGGAATGTGGAAATGAAAGTTAACGAATTATTTAGATTGGCGTTAGGATGTCACTGCATAGAAAAAAGTGTTTCTTTAGATTTACTATACGTGTTTGTTTGACTTGAGTTTGTTTAATATAAACAACATAATTTAATATCATATATCAGTTTATTTAAATAAGTGTGATATTATAAGTGTAACGTGAGAAATGTGGGCACATTTTACTCTTGTACATAATTTATTTGTTTATTATTCTACTGGAGTATCTAATAACGTGTGTGCATTCATTATTATCCGTGTGCACAAGTTGTCGTTAACTTAATAAAATGTTAGCTTCAACGCTAGCGAGAGGTATTATTTAATAACTGAATTTCTCTCTCTCTCTCTCTCTCTCTCTCTCTCTCTCTCTTTCTCTCTCTTCCTCCTCTCTGCATCACACGCACATATATACACATAATGAAAATTAGTGCATGTGTAATAGTGATATAATAATTATTATTATTAACGTTTTAATTAACGGTAGCTTAGAGAAAGATGTCACGATACTCCAGTAACAACATGTATACATAACAAATATGCATGTATACATGTATACATAACAAATATGCAGCACCATGAATTTATTGAAACTGCCGCATTGACATAATCATGATGGGCTCGTCGATGGCTAATGTCGGGCGTTTCCGGTGACTTTGTATGCATTTTCAATCATTCCATTCGGAATTTGAACAGGCGAGCCGTAAATTCATTACAAACACGCGTGAACAATTTATGTGCCTAGCTGTTGCGGCGGCATTTGTTCCCGTGTAATTACACGCCAGCTACGGTCGCAACGCGAGAAAGCCTTCGTGTAAAGTCATTAATGTGCCTCGCGCAAAAACCCATGATCCGTGCCACGTATTGGAAGCAACACAGCGATTTAACCTTAATTTTATTTTCCATCGAACACTCCCTATCCTCGATTAAGTTCTGCGTCCAACAGTGGCTTCCTGACGTAACTCGTTGCGAGAAATATCGAATGTTTCGTCGTTCGTCGTTTATCTCATACAAGTAGCAAAGGAATAAAGTACCGTTTGTTTTAACATCGAGTGTCGCGAGCCTATTGCGATATTGCTGTGATATCGCAATGTTATATTCAACATTTTATTTCACGATCCATTACTAGAAAAAATAATATTATATTAATTAACGTCGAAGTTAAGGACGAAACAAACTGTCCTGATTATATTTGACGGAAATTGCAATACCAAGATTGCATAAATTGACTTTCGAATTAGTCACGAAATGCATGGGACGCGTAATCGCGGTATATAAATAATTAAGCTCCTGTGAAATCTAATACAATCTCACATATATATCTTTCAGATGCGCGACTATCTTAATATTGCACTTTGTATTCAATTACTACGAGATTACCGTTATCATTCGCATAAAATCGGCATTACGCGAGTCGCTTACAATTTCGGCGTTATGATAATACCGCGGAAAGGGAGAAAGACGGCAATTCTCCGGGGATAAAGATACAAGCTGCATGTAAAACTGTGCAAATTGAGCCATATGCATGGTAATATATTGTGTTTATGGAAACGTCTAAAGCAAATTTCCCGGCGTGCAACGGTCATAACCTCAATTTTTACGACCTTGTGCGTACTTCTAATAACACACAGTAACATATATACATCTCTCGATTGTACTTCGCAAAAAATTGAATGCAGAGCGGACGGATCGAAAACTTAGTAATTTATTCTCAAATCACGGGATGTATAAAGAGATATATGTAACATAAAAAATTATGTTGGGTGATATGAAATGAAGTCGATCGTTCTTACATATATTTTCAATTTGTAACACATCCATTATATATATAAATATATAATACAATTTTATTTTTCATCAAAATTTGTTGAATTAAAATTTCCGAATTAAACATGTAAGATTGAATCTATCGTTGAATATAATCGAATCGTACTAAAATACGACAAGCAGCGCGCCTTTCGTTGTCATACGCTACGTAGGACGCGATGAACAATGTCCGCAACGTTGCACCGGAAATAAGAACCGGCGCGTACGAGTTGACCATTGTCATTTAGTAACCCTCCGTTCCATTTGATTCTATTCACGCCCCAAGAGAACCGGATGTGAGGTCAGCCGCGGCTCGTTTAAGTTCGAAACCGCTCCGGCAACCGTACGAAAAAGAAAAAAAAAAGGAAATACGCGAACATAACTGTCTTTGTAATATAGCGTGGTCGGAACATAACTCGCGATATTAAAGCGTGCACTCCCACCTCCGTTGCGTAATATTCGCGTTAAATAAGAAACGTGAATTTATGTTTTTAGCAGTTATCGTTTCCTGGATGAAATTTACACAGATTAAAAAAATTCAGATACGCGTAACAATCTTCAAAATGGAGGATTGTGATTAATTGAACTTTTTTTTTTAATCAGCACAGGAAGGTATACTAATTGATTAAGCGGTAATTATATCTGCAGAAAAGAATCGCATAATTACTTGCAGATCGTTCATTATATTAAAGTAAAAATAAATACGCAAGAAATATTGTTTTTTCTAAACCTACGGTCGAATTTTTAATGAGTCTTCCGCACGATCCGAAAACTACCTTGCCCATTGTTCAGTTCTCTCTCCCTCTATCTCTCTTGTACTTTCTGTCGCTCTTCTGCGGTACTTATTCTTTTATGACCCGATGTAGTTAGAGAGACATATAGTGTAATGTACTTCGGGGAGAGCACTCATTCGCTATTCCACCAACTGTTGCGTTAATAGCATATGAATTTTCCGCTATTGCACGCAACGGTAACAAGTTCGCATATGTCCCTTTGCACAGTGGCAGGAACTCCCAAGTATCTCTGTGCACACAAACCGCGTACTCGCAACAAGACAATACCACAGCCTGTTTTCAAGAACTCAATCCACCGCGCGGCAACTGTTCCCAACAACGTGCGGATCTCGCGTCGCCGGCAACCACCGCAACCAGTTCGCATAAGAGTTTGCAATCTGCCAGATATATCCCGGCAGCCTCTCGCGGTGTACGCATCCGAGAGGCCAATTCAAATCCAAAACGGGTCGCCGTCGCGAACTCGCGTTCAAGAGAAGTCTCGAAATCACCCGTTGGCGGCCATCGTTGAACTTTTCTCGCGAGCAGTTTTTCAACGCGCCACGTACGAGCGATAACCCTTAAACATAGCTGTTACTTCCCGAATAACGGAATAATTCGGGAAACGTCCGGACGTTCTTCGGGCTTGCGCGACCGAAATAGCGTTTGTTCGGTAACCATCCTCCTATGCATCGACATCGCGTTTCGATATTGAGTAACCCCGCTCGATACCTATTCGAGTCCCTTGAATGACTTCTTGACAACTGAATCGCGTCAGTAGCGGCGATACGTATTGAATTGACCCAGCATTATGTCATCCCTACCTATCAGTCGTGGCCTCTGCTCGCACACACTCGTCCAACCCGTTCATGCGCTCCCGCGCATAACGTCTCTTTCTCTCTCTCTCTCTCTCGCTCGTTCTCCGTTCTCTATCTCTCCCGACGCTCCCAATCTCCCAGTCATCTCCCCAGCGGTCCTCCTCGGCCTCGAAAAGTCGAGACCTCGAGTCTCTCGAAGGGACACAGGAGTCGAGAGCCCGCGGCCTGGGAGCAGATGCTCTGCCGGTCGCAAGCCTGCATTATACGGTTAAGTCGAACGAAACACGATACCTAATCCCTCCTCAAAACGTATTAAGTGACTGTCCTCAGCTGGAATAGCCAGAACCACCGGGCTCTCGAACACGGAAAACGATACGCATCGCGCGCTCTACGCGCCTCCGTTCAAAAGAAACTCGGCTTATTCCGCCACGCTGATCGTGCAGGATCGACGATGTACTCGCGGGTGTAATGCACCCACATGTGAAACCCTCTTTACCGAATCGCGCTCTCTATCTTTCTTTGGGAAACGGCCGTCTCGAATTTTTCTCATGAAGTAACGGGTTAATCGCCGCCGTCGGCAGGTGCCGTCTCCGCGCTTCATTTCTTTGGGAATATTTCTTTTAAACTGCTTGATTAAAAAGGAAGACATTTGTTTATGTCTCTCAGATTTGTAACAACTTAATGTTACGTCGTCGAAAAGTGTACTTCTATAGATTGTTAAAATAATGAAATAAAAGAAAATAATGAAAACATTATTTTAACAGGAACAACGCGAGCATGTGTCGTTTTAAAATTAAACGGGTGTAAATTCCAGTGAAAATTTATTTATTAATAACGACAGGAGAACGTGTCAAGTTAGATTTCAGGTTTTAGGATTTATATGAAGATCACATTATGCGCCAATATAGATAATAACGATAATTATCGAGATGATATCGAAACCGTAACGACTAATGTGAACCTGCTTTACGGTGGGATTTAATTTGAAAATGTTATTTGCGTGCTATCACGTATTCTTTAATTATCGATGATCGCGGATCAAAAATTAATTAATCATCTGCTTGTTCCGGTTCTCTCTGATCATGACGATACGGGATATAAAACATTTGTTATATTTATCTGAATCTTCAAATTAAAGATTGATAGCGCGAACTGAAAAGGCAATTGTTCGGAGAAATTATCGGGCACATGCTACGCCGACTATATTTAACAATTTATTCGGACGGTTGTGTGTGCAAGTTAATTATGTAATAAGCGAATTTGCGTAGCGATAATTATTATAATATTGCGCGTATCGCGATATCATTGTCAGGTATTCGTGAAATATTATGTTATTGCAGAATTTATCATTTATGTTATCAATTTCCACGCGACATATTTTATTTGTGCGCACCCCATTCTACGTCGTCGACGGAATTAGTTATCTCTTGCTAATTAAGGCTTTAATGAAATATTTGGAAATAGGACACGGTCGTATGCGAAGTAGAAACTTGGAAAGGGTTAATTAAAGTATAGAAAACATCGATCTCTGTCGTGTGCAGTCGTTACAACAGCGGGATGACTTATTTTCTCAGACAAACGTGAAGTTGACGCGCGCACGACGATTATGTTTTGTCGGAACGCGTAAGGAGACCTCCGTCAACAATCTTTTCCTCGCAGATCGCTCGTTTCTATGGTGGCTTAATGCGCGTCCGCGATCAACGCGCGGATCCGGTAGCTCAGTCTTAATCCGTTCAGAAACAGATTTAATGGCTGCCTAGCGTGGCGCGATAGATTCATCAGCCGTCAAAAAGAAAACGATAATTAAATCGCCGTTGAAGCGATACAATTACGCGAGACGTGCAGGTGGGGAGGGGACGTTGTTGCAAAGTAGATGCAACAATGCGAAGCATTCCCGTTTGTGAAACTAAACGCTCGCGAAGTGAAATGGAAATTGCATTTACATCTTACATTCGCGATATCAAGCGATGCAATTTAATTACACCCGGTACATATTTGCCTGGAATTGAGAGGGCGGTTTGCGGATCTATCGGTAGGAATCTGTTTCAAGGTAATTAATGCGACGCGCGAATTTCGACGTGAGACGTTCGTAGGTTCGATAGCATCGACACGAAAGTTGATCGATCGACATTAAGTCCCGAGGCTTGAGAATTATCGCGCGGAGTGTATCAGAAACGCGTCGTGAACGTTAATTTATGCGAGTGTCGCATAATTCGGCGGCCAGCTACGTAAGCGCGTCTACCAGATATATCTCGCGCAGCGAGATATACGGCGCGTCTCTCTAATAGTGTCTCGTTCCTAGCACTGTTTTGTTGCTCATAGAGGTAAAAGTAACAAGAGACGCGCGAAATTAAGAGGAAAACTTTGCCCTGCCGTAATGCTCGAAATATTCCTGTGCACTCTAACATGTACCCGCTAGGTGAATAGGACGGTGCATGCATAATGTTGTGCAGCGGAGGAATACCTTAAACTACGTCCCCGCAAAACATGCAACGTATGTCGCTCTAATTTCGACCGTCGGCTGAATTAATGGAAGCGTCACCGCTGATTTCTCAATATCTTTCGTCATTCCGCGAGAGGAGAAATTTTTTAATTCTCTAAAAAAAAAATACTTCTGAATATGTACTCTTCATTACACGGTAAAAAATTTTCCTCGTAAATAAAGGTCCACTGAGATTTTTGTGTTACTTTAACAAGGTGAACTTGTTAAATAGTAATGTTAACAAGGCGAATACGTTAATTTAAAATATATTTATGAATTTTTTAAACATATTTTCGTGTTAAAATAAATCAAAAATTTCAGAAGATGGTTACTTACACAAAATTTGTCACTGTGTAAAAACAATCGACGTTTCTCTTTCCTCTTCAAACGTTTCGTACCGTCTTGAAATTGCCCGCAATTACCTTCGCGAAAGCGTGAAGATACAGTCCGAAGATGAACGAACGTTCTTTTTTTATCGTTCCTCTCGAATTAAATTAAAGCTTTAATGCCGTCTCCCTCTCGCGAAACTCTCTCGGACGAGCGACAATAGACATCGTTGTAAGCGAAGCTACAGATAAAATACGACAGACGCCAGAAGCGTTCCTTTGCACGCGGAGGCTCGTTGTAATTCCTAACGAAACGCGCGCCGTAATAGATGAACTTCGGAAGCACCCGTCTCCGACCTTTATAAAACCGCTCCGAATGGACGGCGTGAAATCGCGTGGGCGCGCGTACTGCCGGTCGAGGATGAATCTTGTCAGGCTCGTAGGCTTATGTCATGGTTTAAATTCGCGCTCTTTTAGATCGTTCGGCGAGCATGCAGAGAGAAAGAGACACGTTGCTGCGCGCGATTATATGGCGATTTCATCTGCGTATCGAGATAGGGGAACAATGAGTTATCGCATCGCAGAAAATTCATGCTTGATCTCGGAAACGGGAAAAAAAACCGCCGATAATGCGATATGACGCGTCATAACATTTTTCAACAAAATCACGCGCAATATCCTATTATTTAATGAGGAACTTTTCTTTCTCGCCGATTCGTTATCTGAAAATTATTGTAAACACAGACACGCTGCGCACTCGGTATTTTTTAATTTGCTGAATTTATCTCACTTCGACGCTCGATGCGAAGAGGATTTTTACTGCGCCGAGAATATCAAAAGTTAAGATTGCCAAGTGTTCCTTGCTCACGCCACGGTGACTTATTTACGGCTGAAATCGTTCGAGACGTAATAAGCTGCGAGCTGTTCCGATTCGCCGTGCTTTGTAAAGGTCGCTTCAAACGCGCTCGGTCCGTTCTCTCTATCGTAATTCCAGAGCTCAGTTTATAATCTTATCAGCGGATCCGGAGTACGATCTTTACAACAACGGAAGAAGGGGCTTTTAAATCCGCCGAAGAGCATATTGCCACAAACCTCTCCTAGCACAAAGCCTCTCGCTTTGTGCATCGCCGAGTGTTCATTACGACTGTGATTTCTATGAAGGAGCAGCGCGCGCTTTATCCCACGTAAATTCTCAGATTATGCGATCAGTCCGGGAATTCGCGGGAGGGGGGGGGGGGGGTTTCTAGCTGTCG